>NC_056749.1:109452385-109589885 GCF_019279795.1 Protopterus annectens
CACATGGTTGTACACATTTATGGCTGAGGATTGTCTACATCAAACTCTACAGTGTTTGAAAACTGTTAGCCTTGCAATGTGGACAATGGGACATATAGGTCCTCAATATAATGATGAGGCAAAACCCACACTGCAATGGATCCTGTCATTGCACAGTCACCAAAACACCCAAATGGGATACTGATGACACACACAAAAACACACACTTAACAGTACTGAGTTTTAAACCCCTACCCAACTATGTATTGCTGTTACAGAGTTAGGTAGTTATTACACACACCACGGAGCTTACATGTTAGATAGTTGTCCAAAGGTATCTTGGAAGGTGAGTGACATCAGCAACAGTGCTAAAGGAAGGATAATGGAAGTGTAGTAAATGTGAAGGTCCACAAAAGCAGGTGTTAATGAAGACACACACACACTCTCTCAGGGAAACACATACATTAGTTTGCTATACTACAGTATTACACAGTTATCTCAAGTGTCACAGACCTTATATGGCTGATATATGGCCAAAGGGTTATTTCAATGTGACTGCCTTGCCAGTACTGAGATTCAAACCCCTCCCTAGCTATGTATTGCTACTACAGTGTACCGCATTTATCATACATGCCTCAGAGGTTATAGGATGGATGTTGTCCCAAGGTACTTCTAAGGTGAGGAACATCACCAGCCCTTGTAAATACTGGCATTGGGTGATGTAGTGGGTGAGAGATCCCAAAAATAATTTTACCCTAAACACACATTTACATTTGCCAGGGGTGAGTTTCAACCCTCTAGCTAACAATCATTATGGACCATTATGTTACATATTTACCACATGCACCACTGACCTGACAAGGTTTAGGTTTGGCAACAGGTACTTCTAAGGTGGATGATATCTGCAGGACTGCAAAAGTCAGGCTCTGAGATGTGTACTGGGTGTAAATGGGGCCAAAATCTTTGAGGTACACACAAACCCTTGCCACAGATCAGATTCAAACCCATACCTGTTTAGTTACTGCTACTACATTGTTCCGCATTTATGGCACATGCTTATAGGGATAGACCTTGTCCACAGGGGTATTTCAAGGTGACTGACATCAGCAGGCTTGCTAAAGTAGGGCTATGGGAGGTGTAGTGACTGCGAATGGCCTCAAAATCATTAATAACAAAGTTTGACAGTTGTTATGTCTGGGATTAGAACTCCTACCTAACCGGTATGTTACACTATAGCATTACACAGTTATTGCATGCACCACAAAGCTTATAGGGCTTACCTTTATCCAAAGGGCTATTTCAAGGTGACTGACATCAGCAGGCTTGCTAAAGTAGGGCAATGAGAGGTGTAGTGACTGTAAATGGCCTCAAAATCATTTATCTCTACCCACACACAAAGTTCCCCAGTTGCTATGCCTGGGATTAGAACTCCTACCTAACTAGTACATTACACTATAGCATTACACAGTTATCGCTCATGCTACGGAGCTTATAGGGCTGGTCTTTCTCCAAAGGGGTATTTCAAGGTGACTGACAGTAGCAGGCTTACTAAAGTAGGGCAATGGAAGGTGTAGTGACTCTGAATGGCCTCAAAATCATTAATCTTCACACACACACACACTTTTAGAATTGCCATGTTTGGGATAAGAACTCCTGCCTAACTAGTATGTTACACTATAGCATTAAGCAGTTATCACAAGTGCCACTGAAATTATGGGGCTGAAAATTGGCCATAGGGTTATTTCAAGGTGACTGACATCAGAATGAGTGCTAACATGGGCTATGGGAAGTGCTGTGTGAGTGAATGGGCCATAAACCATTTCTCTGGAAACACACATACTACACTCAGTCACACACAACTTTACATTTGCAGGACTGGGTATACAAATGCTAGATGAATACTGATTTGTTCTATCATGTTACACAGTTATCACAAGCACCACAGACACTATAGGGCTGAGGGCTACCAAAAGCAAATGTCTACAGTGATTGACATTAGCACATCATGTGTTACTGGTTAATTGGATATGTGGTGGGTGAGACAGGCCTCATGATGGAAGTCTCTCTTTCACTGTCTGTCTCTCTCTTCCCCACATTTCTGTGTGTATGTTTAACATATTATAGTGTGTTGGCCTTGGTTATGTGTGAGCATTCCTATACACTGTGTGTGCAAAGAATGAATGGTGTGCAATATAGTGTGTGTACACAGACATCTGTGACTGACAGATATGTATAGTCCAATGTGTTGTCAGACATGGGCTTCATTTCTCTAAGTGTAGGAGCATGTCCAGTATGACCTTCTGTACTGAGTGTGTGAATCCATTCCAGGTAGGTTGTACTCCAGTGCAGGATTTTGTGTTCTACACCTACAGCTAGCAACCTGTTTCTGCAGGATATCTGTGGATAGGTTGACAATATGGAGTCACAATGGGTGAAAAATAGTGGTATACTGTAACTATTTTGTCTGCGCTGCTTGTGTTACATGGTTGGTGTTAGCAGAGATATTCAGACATATGTACTCTTTTACTCTGTGATGTATTATGTCATCAGCTACTGACAGATATACTTATTTGCTCACAGTTATTTCCTGGGAAATACAAGATGAATGAAGTTGTGTCCAGTATTGTGGTCTGCAGACTACATATTCTTGCACACTCATGCCATTCTGGAGTGGTAGCTGCAGACACTTGCTGATGGGTCTGTGTAAATGGTCTAGCACCTTGGTACTATGGTGGCTGAGGATCCCCTGCTTGTACATCTATCGACATAACAGAATGACCATGTCCTGCTGTGGCCATACCTCTCAGCTGTACAGATTCACCCAGGTTGCCCAGAGGCAGGGCTCATATATCTGGTCAGTTCCCCTTCAGACTGTGGTTTACGAGCGGGTTTGTAGCCACCCTTTACTGGGTTTGCAGGCAGGGGTAGTATGGGCACACATCAGAGTTTCAGACTTCACACACCCCATTGCGTCCATGCTTCTACACCCCCCACTCTGTTATTCTATCCTCTTCCTAACATTATGAGTGATATCTGAGAAGTATCACTATAGTTGTCCCTTCATCCCAGAGGTATTTAGGGGGTGGTCCATAGTTCATGCAGTAGGACATGGTGGGCATGGTACTGGGCTTTGTTAACATGGCCTTGCATTTGTGTTCTGTGGACTGTGTTGTGTTGTTAGTTGGGACGCCATGAGATAACATACACTGGCAGTATGGGTGAGGCAAAGGCCTTTGACAGAGGACTGTAGGGCATTTGCTAGTGATGCAGGCCATCTGTAGCAGTCCAGTGCATTCTGTCACTCCTACAGTCCCAGCCTGCGAGCCACTGGATTTCCCTGTGGTGACATGGTAAGTGTGTGAGGTGTTAATGGCAATAGTTCCTGTCCATATTAATCCATTGTTCTGGATGCTGGTAGGGTGCTGTTAACAGCTAGGGACCCACCTGCATGGGACACCTCTTCAGCATGCTGCACTCTGTAAGTATTCCCATACAGAAGTGGGGGTCATACTGTACTCATTCCCAACAGCAGGGATATGACCTGTGATAAACCTGTGGCTGATGGTGGGATGAGATGAGTGCATGTGTGATATGGAAGCTTTTTGCAGCTGACTCACAGAAATACCTGGGACATTTCCCTTATGCTGCCTTGTGCAGGGACATAGGCTGGCTCTCATTAATTCATACCTGTGCCTTTTATGGTCTGCCAGTGATTGGCCAGACTGCATCATTATTCCATACTACACAGACAACTAATGTGCCGCTAACCTGTATGTACAATTCCAACGATCTGTGCAGTGGACAGTTAAATTTTATGTGCTCTGTCTAGGGTACTTCCGCCTGTGTACTGTATGTATGTCTGGGCCCACATTCCTGGCATGTCGATCTTTCAGATGACGTCAGATACTGACATCTGAACAATGAGTATGGATTACTGCTGAATTTGGTCTTGCTGGGATAAATTGTGGTTGACAATGCAGTTGTCAGAACATGGCCCTGTCATAAACAGTAGTGACCATCGGCCACTGGGATACAACCCTCCATGCCTACATGCTGACCACTTCCACACAATGTACAACACACAACAACCTACCACACAGAGCCCTGCATATTGTACACATGCAACAATCTATCCTGTAAATTAAGCCAGCTCAGGTAATCTGTGCTCCACTGTTACTAAACCCATATGTACATGTTACTGCATTTCTACATAGTATTGTGGGGTGCACACCTGACAACTGTAAACATTTGCTATGACTGTATTGGTATTTCAGGTACTTTGTTGGCTTCCATTTCATTCTGTATTCTGACCTATCATGCAGACAAGAGGCATATCAGTAGAGTACAGATCTTAGGTCTTATTGGTCTACATTTCAGTTTCTGACTTCTTACCCTTCAGAAGTAACATACAACTGCCAGGCCTGTTGTAGTCTGTCTTTGTAGGTCTGGAGGGGGGCTGTTTTTCATTGCCATTAATTGGAGGCCTTAGCACAGCCTTTCTTTAAGGTCATCTACACCTGTCCTGCTGGCTGAGGCTGTTGTTGGGTATGTGAGCCTCACTGACATGCATGTGTGCGTCCTATGGACACACATTTCGGCCACCACATGTACTGCAGAGGGATTTGTCACCTTGTCTAGTACTGCCTACTTTGTTGACACCAGTATTTGTTATGGATTTCATGCTGCCCATATAGGTGTCCACTATCTGCTGCCATCCCATTCAGCCACCTGATTCCCTTGCATACTCACATCCATACCATAGATACAACTAGCAGAACATACTACTCCATTCAGCTATTTATAGGAATAGTGACTTACCTTGTGGCTGTGCCAGTATTGAGGATGGTGCTTGAGGGATGACTATGTCAGATGCACATAGTACCCTCCCTATACATGGTAAAGCACAGGTAGTGTCATGTTTGGCATCCCTTTTACTGTATGTGTGAGTCAGAGAGATGTGTCATTCCCTGGGTTCCTACCATGTCAGTGTATGTGCTATACCTTGCCTCTTTGCCAAAGCTTGGGCATACTGGGCACGCCTCCTTCTGCCTACATGGGCAGGCTCAGATTGTTCCTCCTCCGAGTTACTCAGTGCCTATGCTGGCCTTGGCAATGGTGGGGGGGGCTGTATGGCCCTGCCCTCTGCTGTTCCTGCTGCAGCTGTTTCCGCAGGATCATATTGTGTAGCATGGCACATACAATGAATAAAATCCAAGGCTAAGCAAGACTGTAGATCTGAAACATATTTAATGACCAATTTCAAGCACACAAAAGCCAAAAGACACAATAAAATAAAATTGATTAAGTGCTTTCACCTAGAACAATGCCAGGCTTCTTCAGAACAATGAGTCATCCTAATAACACCATTAAATAGTACTACCAATTAACAAGACCAATATGTGTTAACGCTTTAAACCCCAAGACTTTCCATCAGAATAAATATGACAAATACAATGTTGAAATAACTCCAGTTAAAATACACTAATAATCAAAACCATGACATCAATAATAAACATAGGTATTAAAAAATAAGTTAGTAAAAATATATATATATATATATATATATATATATATATATATATATATATATATATATATATATATATATATATATATATATATATATATATATACATACATACATATATAGATATATATATATATATATATATATATATATATATACACACACACATACATATTTGGGTCTTTGACACATGCTCGACTAGCATATGTCCGAATCACAAAACATCAAACACACATACCCAAAAGCGCTTAACATTGAAAAGCGCTTCCGTGTATGTGTAGTTCAAAAAAAAAAATCTACGTTTCTGCAGGGGAGGGTTTCACCCCCCTGCACCCCCCACACATCCCCCTACTGTATTATTCTCACTCCGAGATTGCACTACAGTGGGGAAAAGGGAATTTTCCCTTACCTGCGCTGTAGTCCGATCTACAAAACAGGCACACATACACGGAAGCGCTTGTCGATGTTAAGCACTTCATGTATGTGTGTACGATGTTTTGTGATTCGGACATATGCTAGTCAAGCATGTTTCCGGATCCCATATATTTATATATATATATATATATATATATATATATATATATATATATATATATATATATATATATATATATATACACACTTTTGTACATAAAAAACTGGTTATTATACAAATAGAATGTAATATTGGAAACTAAGCAGGGAAGTAAAATCATGTATTACTATTGGGAAGTACCATAAATAAAATTGGCAGTCTAATTTTGCTGCCGTAAGTTTGAGCTCACTGTTGATACTAATATAGTCATTAAGCCCCTGTGTCCTGCCTGTGTCCAGCTTAAGCTGCCAATACAACTCCTTCTATTCAAGTATGGACTCAAACAACCACCTCAGGGATCAACTGCTACCTGTTCTAAGATAAAAAACTTGATTTTCATGTCATTACAAGTCAAGGAATGCCTGTAAAGGCATTGGATTCCTTGGCTCTAGATACATCGTACATGTGTTCATAAACCCTCTTTCTCAGCTATCTTTCTGTTTTTCCTATATAAAAATTTTGACATATCTCACAAATCGCAATATACACAACCCCTTTTGAACCACAGTTGTAATGACCAGATGCTCTCAATTTAAATTTCCTAGAAGGGATAAATAACTCACTCTTGTAAAGAATAAAACTACATTGTTGACAGGTTCCACACTTACAGGTCCCATGTTTACCTCTGCCGCCTGATAGCATCCCAAGGTCTGTCCTTTCAAATAACTCCTTCAAACTGATATCCCTTCTTCTAACAAAAGTGGGATAGCCCAGAAGGTAATTCTTGGTTTATTCATTAACCTTTAAAATGGCCCAATGTTTTCTCGCAATGTCTTCAACTTGTGCCGATGTACTAGAAAATGTATGAATAAACACCCCAGTCTGTGTGTCATCAGCCTTGTCTAACCCTACCTGTGTGTTTCTCCCCTACCTAGCAAATGGAAATATTTAGTGTCCTGATTCTCAATTACTTAATTAGCTAGAGAATCAATCATTTGTCTAAGATATTCCCTCTCCAGGAACAAAAGGGTAAGAGTATCAACCTCCTCAGGAAATTTTGTTGTCTTATTGGTCATTCTGGATGCCCTAATAAATTGGCCCTTGATGATACCTTTCTTTTGGTCCCTAAAAATCTTTGAAGAAATGGTGGAAAGGGATATCAGACAAATAGATCATCTAGGTGGGTCTGCTTTGAATTTCTCTGACAATGAGAGGATTTTGCTCAAACATCTGAGGGATGATAAATGTAGAGTGATGAAACCAGATAAGGGGGTGGTGTGGTGTTGATGTACTTAGTAGACTACGAAACATACATGTATAACATTTTACATGATCAGGGTCAATACATGGTAGTTTTCAGAAATGAGATTAATAGTGCCTATTCCAAAATGAATTATTATTTATTAGATCATTTGTTGCAGGGACCATTAATGAAAAATGATATAATTATTTACATGTAGAGAAACCCAAGATTCCCACTATTTTGGGATACCAAAAACCTATAAAGGGATACACAATTTGAAATTCAGACCCATTGTGGCTGGAGCAGGGTCCATTACTGAACCCCTGGTTACTTTTATTGATTTGAAATTAAAAAAATGTTATTGCTCCAGTGTCCCATATTACCAAGGACTACTGGGATTTTCTCAGGGGGGATGACTAGTGAAAAATTTGGAACAGAGATTTTCTTGATCACTATTGATGTTGTGGAGCAATTTCCTAGTATTCCACATGATATAGGCTGGATTGGTTTGGGGAAGTCTTGGGTAGCATGCCAGGTTTGGATGTCAATACCATTAATTTGACCTTGGATTTTATGGACACTATCCTTAGGAATAATTTTATTCATTTCAATTGAGAATTTTATCAACAGAGAAAAGGGGTTGCCATGGAGGCATCCTGTGCCCCCCTTTATGCAAACCGTGTTCTTTATTATTGGGAAAATAATTTTGTGTTTAAGACTGATTGGTTTAGGTCTATTTCCTTTTACACTCACTATCTTGATGACAGGATGGTTCAAAGGAAAATTTTTGTGAATTTATGATCCATCTCAACAATTCAACTGAATTCTTAGCATTTACACACACTATTGCTGATTGCAGTATTGATTATTTGGACATTATACTTTACAAGGATTACATCAACATGTGTTTTTAATCTAAACTGTACAGGAAGAGCACATTCTCAGACTCTGATTTACACTTTGAGAGCGGGCACCCCTATTACCAAAAGAAAGGTATCATCAAGGGCCACTTCATTAGGGCATCCAGAATGATCAGTGAGACAACAAAATTTCTTGAGGAGGTTGATACATTATAATGTCCTGGGCATTGCAAATGACCTGGCAGTTGGTGGAGGGGAAGCCCTTGCGGTTTATGCAGACCCTAACCTGCTTACTGGGTGGTGCTTTAATGTGTATGTGCGTGCGGTCTATAGTACCCACTACCTCAGGGTATTCTGCTATTTGGTGGATGAGACACATATTTCTGGTCAACGCCTCACGGGTGTTGAAATATATGTGCTCACCGGCATGTGCTGACATGGCATCCAGGAACTGGTGGAGTACCCTGGCTGCTGATGCCTGTGAGATCCCCATGATATCCCCAGTTGACCTTTGGAAGGTAACTGTGGCTAGTATTCTTAAGCTTACACATACCTTGGTATCCACTGGGATAGGTTCCCTTCTGTTGGTTCTGTGTGTGAGGCGTGGCTGGCACAGCTCAACAATTTGCTGTAGGATGTCCCTGTCCACCATATAGTGCTCCACTATCTCCAGCTCATGTAGCCCCTGGTAGGTTACCCTGGGTCTGTACACTCTTCTTCTCCTCACTGAGGGTTGGTCGTCAGCATTCTCATCCTAACCACCCTCAGCATCTTCCACATATTTATGTATGAGATCAGCAACAGCCCCTATCATTTTGTTAATTTTGTCAGGTAAAATTTCCCCATCTGTGTACACCAGTGGTATAGAGCTTGTGGGAAAAAACAGAGTGAAAGGTGTTTGCATAGTTTATAGTAGTGTGCTGGGTTGGGCTGCTGCCTGTGTAATTGGCTGATTCTGATACATTTCATCTGCCAGCTATGCTAGTTCTCCTTGATTGCCTTCCTACTGCTGTTTTCCCTTCCCATTGCCTTCCCGTTTAAGCCCTGAGGTGCCCTGTGCATACCCAGTGCTCAGATGTGAACAGAGTTGCTATTTCCTGGGGGGTTTTTTGTTGTTTAAAACCTGATGCGTGGCACACACACCCGTTTAGGCAATGTAAACACTGCTAGGCAGCCTTAGAAATACCCCCTTCCTTAGCTGTGCTTAGCTAAGGGCAAACATGGGCCACAGAGCTCCAATAAGCTTACAGCATGCATGACACTCCCCCTTATGAGGTCATCTACCACTTATGCTTATATCATGGTGTTGCTGCACCTACATGGTTGGGTGCAAGCTAACAGTGACGGGAAATCTGTGATTCAGTATCAGTCCCCTCATTTGCATAAAACTGACTGCTAATGCATGGTTACAAAACTGACACTCAGCCTTCCTCCTTAGCAAAAACTATTCCATGGTATTGTTGTCTTATGCATGCCATTGGCTATTATGGCAGAATGCTAATTTTGGTTTAAAAGCGTATTTCCAACTTTTTTTCTTATTGTCGGGCTGATCCTGTTTGCGCACCGCTGCCCTACACTTAAACGGACAAAACTGGCCAAAAAAAATAAAAGTTACTTTTTATAATTTTGCAAATATTTACCATGCCAATGGCCATATATTTGCCCATTGGCATACCTACTACATTGAATACATGCTTTCTTTGGAGCTGTCATGCCTCTGTTTTGTAATTTGCAGAAATGTATTTGGTTAGCAGCCGAATAGATTTCTGCAGGTTACACTATTCCTGCACAGATGCCTGCCTGCTTCCTGAATCACTAATTCACCTCAGTTGCATGGTTTTCATCTGGAAATGGGGTAATTAGCATTCAGGAGCTGTGCCCATGCAGGAATAGAGTAGGAGCGCTCGTGCACGTCCTGGGAGCTCGTTCCTGGATCGCTCATCAGCCATATTGTGTGCAACAGCTCTTGCACTATTCCTGCATGCCGTGCAGAGCTTGCTGAATCCTGGGGAGTGTTTATATCTAAGCAAGATACAAAATGTCATCTCAATTGACAATTTGTGAGAAGATAGTGCCAAAATGCACTTAAAACTACTCAACTCAGAGAAAAAAACTCTCCTAAAACTGGGAATTATTTTGAGAAGTTCAAAGTTAATCCTAGCAACATTTAAAACATCTCTCTAACTGGGGGCCTTTTCCTTCATACTTTATTGCATTGTCTGAACAACTGGACATAAAAGTTGAAAGGTATGCTGGGGGTGGACAGGAGTGGAGGACAGAGGAAAGGCAGAAAAAGATTCTAGAGTAGTAGTTGGTATTTGGGTGGGGAGCTTAGGATTCAGATGGTATAGTGCAAACTGCATATGTTTATCGTGCAGAAACAATTGGTTTTCAACATACAAGATTTCATTGTATCGATAAGTAAAGTTTTGGTAAAGAATATGGAATTGGACTGAATGTCAAAAGATGTTATGTACCGAGTATAGCTGTTCCTTCTACTATTACATGTACTTCTTTATTTTGATATTTAATGAAAAGGGTGTGTTTGATGCTGTGTGCACATTTTGTTAACCAAAATGAATGAAGATGATTTAGAGTTAAAAAGACTCAAAACATTACCGTCATAACCTGCCCTCACTGTTGCTGAAGCACATTTGCACTGCACTTGCTCTAATAAACAAGTGTGTGCTGCTTTTCTTTAAGGAAAGGTCAAAGGGCTTTGTAACATTGCATGGCAGTGATATGACACACAGATGACAAGTCCATAAGAAGATAAAATCATTCACAGAATGCATGAATGGGCAATGAACTGCATGAAAAGCCAGGTTTGCCAATGACATACCCCACTGCTGTGCACCATGGCTAATACTATAATGCATGTCTTACGTCATACACAGAAAAACTGAGGGAGATGCATACAGGTATAGACATGTTTGCAAGTACACTCACACACCCACATGTGCATGCACACATACACACACTCATAGTGCGTGGGAGGATTGTGCATGCCTGCATATACTGCGTGCTCCTACCCTATGTTTGGATCCTCCTGTAACACCTATAGCACCACTAACATATATAACTTACAACCTACTATAGAGTGCATCATCAGCACATCCACTGTCCTGCAAAGTCCTGAATATATTACTCTGTTACTTCCCTTCATTAAATATACACACACACACACACACACACACACATAAGCCCATATAGTCCAAAGTGTATGCTTGCATCTGTAATGGCGTGTTCTCAGCCTTCTCCAGATTCACTGTTATAAGATTTCTGGGCCACAGGTTGCCATGTTGTGTGTCATTCTGGTTGCATTTTCTTTTTAAGGAACACACATCCCACTCGTGGGAATACTTGGTTCATTGTACAAATGAACTGAGTTATAAGCATGGTTATTGCATTATATATACATCAAACCTTCTTCTAACGCATTTACTCTCATGGCATAGCCATAACACAATGCATTTCACAAAGTATAATGCACCTTATATTTTATCAAACCATCATCATTAAACTGTACGTCACAAAGTATTGTCCAACTTATGTATATTCATAACTTTGTTGTTACACAAACATGTCACAAAGCATCCTACACCTCACATACTGTGCATTTATTTATTTTATTTATTTATTCACATTTGTTTATCAGGAAAGTCAGACTGGGTCAAAATTACCCATTTTCAGCAGAGGCCTGGGGAGAAAAACTCCACAAATGTCAAATTTACAATGACAAGACTATATAAGGACAAAAACTTTGATTACATTGTGGACGTTTAACCAAATGAACAGCAAATTATAGTGGAAAGACTATATGAGAGCATAAACTATGGTCACATTGTAGATCTTTAACATTAAACATCATACTTTTTTAAATAAACAAAAGTCATCAAAAGTAAGAGTGAGGCAGAGATAAGTATGAGGGGACCTGAATATGTGATTATGAGGTGTAGATAATGGACTAGAATGGGGTAAGGGGAGAGGAGATGGAAATGGGAAAGTGATTAGTAGGGATTAAAAGAAGGGGCTTCAGCTGGGCTTAGCACATGGACATCGTATGTTATTTTAAGTAGCTCAACAGGCAGCATATTTGCCTTTGGTGCAGAGAGCTGTAGGTTCTATTCTTATGCAAGGTAGATCAATTGTTGACACTGTGGTGCAGCATTCCTGAGTGTGCCATCCTTCAAATGAGATATTAAACTAAAGCCCCATCTGCTTCAGTTGGTAGTATCATATGTGGATGTAAAAGATCCCATGGCACCTATCAAAAACAGAAAGGGAAGTTCCCCAGTGCACTGGCCAAATTTTCTCTAGTAATATTAATTATACCTCTGGTCTTCCCTGGCCAGATTTTCCCTAGTAATATTAATTATACCTCTGGTCTTCCCGGAAAAGAGGTTACAAGTCTAGTGTAACTAACCCAGTCAACACAAGATATATAGATAGATAGATAGATAGATAGATAGATAGATAGATAGATAGATAGATAGATAGATGGATAAGAATTCCTTGAGTGAGTACTTGAAGGTGACTACATTGGCCTAGTGGGTATAGGTAAGGAGTTCCAGTTTTTTGAAGTAGGAGTAAAGGCACTGACCAGATGATTTATTGGGTTTATGGAATGGGAGGAGTTGTTTATGCTCTGACCACAGTAGTATGTTAGGGAAATAGATGTGAAGAATGGATGCTAATGGCAGGACTGGCTTTAGATTTATGAATCATATTCCATCCATCCTCAACCCCTTTTTCTCATGGGGTCAAGGTGCCACTTCAACAGGGACAATCATCTTGAGCCAAGGTTTGCACCACCGGGTGGCTAGCCCTGCAGTTGTAGTTCATCTGTCCCACTTACTTACACCTATGGTCAATTTACAGTATCCAGTCCACATACTGCATGCCTTTGGAATGTGGGAGGAAATCGGAGCACCTGGAGGAAACCCACACAACTTAAGGAAGGACATGCAGACTGCACACAGAAGGCACCCCAGCTGAGAATCAAACTGGGGAATCTCTTGCTATGAGATGACAATGCTAACCGCTACACCACCATGGCTGCCCTATGAATCATATTATGAATATATATAGATATAGATATAGCTATAATCTCTCTCTCTCTCTCTCTCTATATATATATATATATATATATATATATATATATATATATATATATATATATATATATATATATATATATATATATATATACATATATATATATATATGGATCTATCTTACAACGTCGACAAGTCAAAAACGAAATCACCGACACCACATAACCGACATTTCACAAACACGAAACCTCACATGCCCGACACACCATAATCCCGACAAGCAACAAACAAAACAAATCGGTCCAAAAGCACACACACAACACAAGCACACCAAAATCCTTACAAACCAACACTAAACCTCACATACACAACTACCTACAACCTTTTAACTAACTCTAACCCTAAACCTTCCACCACCATCGACACTCACTACTCCCGCACTTCTAACCCTAACTCCTACTTAACCTCCCCTAACCCACAAACTATCACAGTCGCACACTTACCTGCCCCGCCCCTAGCCCTAACCTAACCTTACTCAACCCACAAACCACATCACAGCTCAGACACTTACTACTCAGCCAGCGCTCTAACCCTAACTCACTTAACTCGTCCCTAATCCACAACCTATCACAGTCAGTCGCACACTTACCTTCTTACACACCCTACCCCGTCCATCACTACATACATCCACAGCCTTTTCCCACCATCGATGCTCTCAGCGGCGGGGTTTTGATCCGTCGGTCTTCTCCGTTTTCGATCTTCTGGCGGTGTTCTCGCTGTCGGCGTTCTGACTTGTCGACGTAGTCAGATAGAACCATATATATATATATATATAGAGAGAGAGAGAGAGAGAGGGGGAGAGAGAGAAAGAAAGATACAGATATATAATATATATAGATTATGAGTCATATTATAGATAGTAAAATGTTGTAGATAAGTAAGATGATGGGGAGGTTCAAGCCATGTAAGACACTGAAGAGCTGTGTGGTGATGGGTGTTATACTTTGAACTAGTTCAAACTAATTAATTTTATTATAGCAAATTTTGAGTTTAATTTTTAGTGAGGACTGTAGGTTTGTAAACATTGGAGCACCATATAACAGCGAGGGTAAGAGATATGTGGTGGCAAGTGTGATTTTGGTGGTTGAATTCAGAAAGTGTTTATGCTTGTAAATCATACCAAATTTCTGATTTTTTGACAGTATACTGTATGTCGAAATCACATTTTATATTATGATTTATTATTATGCCTAAGGCCTAATAGCTTGGTGTAGGGGAGACTAATTTCAGTGTTGTTCGGGGAAAAGATTTGGGGCTTGTAGTTCTCTAGGACATAAGTGTTTGGAGAAAAGAAAAGAAGCTGGTTTTTCTTAGCTTTAAGGGAAAGTCAAGCATTAGAAAGCCATGTCTCAATGAAACTGACAGCTTCCTGCCTTATGAGGTGAAGGTGAAACAGAATGTTGGAAGAACAGATAATTCTAGAATCATCTGCATAATGAATAAGGGAGTCTTGGCAGTAAGGAGTATATAGTTTAGTGATAAAAATGTTAAAGAGGACTGAAACAAGGATAGCATTTTGGTGAGCACCAGTGATGCTGGGTAGATATGGTGAGTGTCAACCTTGCCATTTCAGTGATCGCTGTCGATTAGACAGATAACTTCTGAACCATTGCAGGGTGATAGAATTAAAGTGAATAGCTGATGTAGGAATTTTGAGAAACAGTGTTGAAGGCCTTGGACAAATCAAGGAGCAGAGAGGAAGTTAGTTTGCCAAGTCCCTAGCCTTGCTTACAGTGCCCATGAAAGATAGTAAGGCCGTTGTTGTGCTGTCGGTTGGACGAAAGGCATATGGAGTAGAAGTTAGCAGATGAGGCAGTTTAGATGCTGTTTATGTATGCACTTTTCTAAAAGTTTTGAGGGAGGGGATAGAATGACAATAGGTCAAAAGTTTGCTATATCAGTAGAATTATCTTCTTTCTGCAAGGAAATGATGAATGACTTTTTCCAGAATAGTGGAGCATTAGAGTCAAAAACAGATCTGTTCATTAGAATACTGATTGAATAAGCCATTGCTTCAACAGCAAGTCTGAGGTATTTATTGGAGGGATTATTTGCAGACATAGAGCAGGTGTTTAGTTCAACTATAAGCTTTTTTTTCCCTAAAGGTCATAGGGACTGGTTAAATGGTAAAGGATCTAAGATTAGTATAGGTACTCTTATTTGGCAATGATATGGTAGATGTAAGATGTAAGTGACTAGTGATGTTTAAACTGGAGGGGATAATAGGAATGGGGTCAATAGAGTCGCTGAAGAAGAAGGGGTAGGTGATGAAGAAAATGTGGACAAGGATGGCAATGCTTTCAACAAAGTAGTTATTGAACATACTTGTTGTTTGGGGGGGGGTGCTTTCTGGAGAAGAACTAGGGCTTTTCTGAGACCTTGGGTTTACAGGAGAGTTAATAGAAGCCCAGAATTTTGGGGGATTATGTTTATGATTAACTTTGTAGGAATGCATAATGTTGTTTTTGTACTTCATTATTTGTTTCTTAACCTGGTTACAAAGTTGTCTGAAAATATGTTGTTTTTTGCTGTTTTGTTTTTTGCCATGTTTTCCAAGCTCTGTCTCTACCAGACATGAGGAGTTTACTCTGTTCTGATAGCCAAGAGCAGTGATTAAATTGAAATCTTTCAGTACAAAGTAGGAGATAGCCTTTTGAGGGTGTTTAGAAATGTTAAATTGAAATGACTTTCTCCTAGAGTGGGTGGGGGGTTATAGTGGTCCAGTTAGTGGCTTTTAGTAACTCAGTAAAGACTTGTTAGTTACATGAAGAGAGAGAGAGAGAGAGAGAGAGATTCTGGATTGTTTTATAATTATGACCAATGGCCATTTGAGAAATAATTCAATGGGTATAGGCCGGTAGATGGTCACTAAGAGAGTCTATCAGGGTGCCAGCTTTAGAAAATGTTCTATGGTCAGGAATAAAAATGCAGTCCAAGATGGAGCCTTGGTTGCTACTTTTATTATATTCTGTAGGTTTTTTAATGAGATGTATGTATTCAGGTAAGTTTATGCTACAAGTTGGGAAGTCAGAGACTATTTTTTTCCAGTTTATATTAACATCATCTAATATACCAGTCTCATTATTAAATGTGTGTGTTAGCCAAAACAGCATGTCTTCTACATTTCCCAAAGAATCCACTGACACCTGTACTCTCATAGTGGGGTCATTACAGTATGCATTTCATAAAGCATCACGTGACTCACATATTGTTATGCATGCATGCATTTCTTTTCATGAATAGTTAAACAGCAATAGTAAAAAAATATGGGATCTGTCTAGCATCTGGTTATAAGGCAGACCACAGCTTTGAGTCAAAATGGCCAAATGCTTGAGAACAGCCTTATATATATATATATATATATATATATATATATATATATATATATATATATATATAGTCAAACTATTTAGCAACGAGTAGCAAAAATGCTTAATTATAGTTGTTTAATTATAGTTTCACAGATGTGAGAAATAATTCTAAATATTAACATTCTTATCAAAAGAAGTAATTATAAGGTTCAGAAAATTAATGAGAAATGAAGACATGGGAAACTTGTTTGTCTTTTCAGCTTTTCCCGGTTAGGGGTCGCCACAGCAGAACTCCAGTCTGCTAATGATTGGCAGTCGATTTTTATAGTGCCGAGTTGCCAACCCGAAGCCCAACTTTCAGCAAAGGTACACCCATTCACGCATGTCTTTCGGAGGCCACTCAACCACAGGGAGGACATGCAGACTCCACACAGAAGGCATGCCAGGCGAGAATCGAACAGGAGAACCTCTTGCTGTGAGGCAACAACACTACCGCTGTACCACCGTGGCTTAAATGAAGACTGAAAAACATAAAATGGAGACATGATAAATGTAGAAAGTGACAATGATCGTAAGAAAAATATAGAAGGCGTATGTGCAACAAGCGTAAATGATAGGCTGCATAAGGCAGTTATATTTCAACAAAGGGTCCCTACAGACATTTTAGCAGGTCATACCTGTTAAATATGTGAGGAGACCATTTTTCAATAGAGAAAACTGACTAATATTTCTAATGTGTGGAGGAAATAGGTTATAACAACAACTACTACTGTTCTGGAAGGCCTTTTCTTCTTTCTCAGGAGCTAATCTAAACAATTCTGTCTTGGTTTGTGATTGACTGTAGAATTGCCTGGTAAGAGAAGTTTTATTTCAATTTGTATTTTATTTCTTACCACTGACTTTCACTGTTTGTAGAAAGAAAGGGATAGCTTGTAGTCAAGAGGATTTACTTTGATTTATATTTTGTTGTTATACCTTTAATTTTCACTGTTTGTTAGAAAGGGATAGGTTTTAGACAGGCAAACTCTAGCCATCCTAAGCGACCTAGTCAGCTATAAATTCAGACAGACTGCAGACAGGACAATGCAGAACTTATGTAAAAAATCCTGTCTCGGTTTGTGATTTATTGATCTTTATTGTTGAAAACAGGAGTGACTGTGAGCGATAGTGTAAAGGAATTCCAGCTATTGTGTGACTTTCAGAAGTTGTATGGTCCAAGCAACAACGTTACTGTACTTAATTTAATATTTGGTTCTGTATTGTTTGTGTGATTGTTTCCCATAAAAGTTGATTTGTATTCTCTTTCAATTCTGTAGTAACTGATTTTGGTTATTCTTTTCTTTTAGAATTTTTCATTAATTTGCAGCTGAATATGGATTCTTTAAATGAGTATGTCATTATAGGTTCATAGATTCATAGGTGTTTACTAAGCTAACGACCACAAGGAACTTTTTATGCCTAGCCATGCATCCCAAATCTCTGACAAGTTCTGATACCTTGATAAGTGTAACCATGGGCCTGGGAGATTAACCATGTACAGGTTACCTGCGTCCATTAGAGACATAGGTGCCAAACCAGGGATGAAGTTCTGGTTTTCCATCCAATTCTCCAAGTTGCACTTGAATTGGGTTAGGGAGTAACTCTGCTTCACATGGATGGGGAGCCTGTTCCATAGATGGTGTAGTCTCTGGAATACATACCTATCTCTCCAGCAGGTTCTATTTATATTACAGGCAAAGTTTAGGTCTTTAGAATGGGTAATTCTGGTGCTGTTTGTTTTGCAGATATGCAGGAGCTCCATCAGAGTGGGGTCTGACAATGCCCTGTATGCCAGGCATAGATCTCCCCTCAAAAGCCTGTAGGATACTTGAGGTGGTCTGCATAGGACATTTTACTTAAGCTCTTTATTCTTTTAGTGAGGAACCTCTGTGGACATTCCAATTGTTAGATATGCCTGGTTAGGTACATACCAAAGGGGGCACTGTACTCAAAGACAGGTCTGATGAATGCCGAATGCAGTGGAACAATGACTTCCTTGGACTTAGATTCCATACCTATGTTTATAAGTTTTGCAACACGGAATGATTTCCTCACCACTGTAGACACATGATGGTCAAAGGCTAGATTACTATCTATGTGTGCCCCTATGTCCTTGACTACTGGGTCAACTCTAAGGAGTGTGTTGGCAATGTGATAGTTACCAGGGGTGCATGACTTCCCAAAGGATAGTACTATGCATTTCTTGGCATTTATTTTTAGTCCATGTCTCTGACACCAGTTGTTTGTCTGTGTCAGCCCTTCTTGGAGAACATTTGTGTCAGTGTAGGATCCAATTACAGCTCCTAATTTGCAATCATCTGCAAATTTAGTCAGCCAGAGACCACTGACATGGCCTTGACTTCAGAGAAGTAAATGCCAAAAAGGAGCAGTCCAAGCACTAATCCCTGAGGAACTCCACTTGTGACTGGCCTCTTTGTAGAGGTGGACTCCTCAATTCTAACTTCCTCCGTCCTGTCTGTGAGCCAGTTGGCTATCCACTGGGTGACATACGGGTTTGTACCTAACCTCTTGAGTTTGTCAGCAATGTCCAAGTGGGGTTTTGTGTCAAATGTCTTGGCTAGGTCAAGGTAGGCAGTGCAAAACATTTTGCCTTATCCATTGCTTTGGTGACCTTCCCAAAGACATCCACCAGATTAAGTAGGCATGACCTGCCCTTGACAAAACCAAACTGGGTTGGGTCCAGTGTCTGAAGGTTTACTATATCACTATTGATCATTTCTATGATAATTATTTCCATGGCTTTACATATAAGACTAATGAGACTTATGGGCCTGTAGTTTCCAGGGTCTGTAGCTGGCCCACCTTTGTGCATGCAGAGGAATGTCTGTTGCTGTTCCCCATTCATGAGGCATGAAGCCTATTTGGAAGCTATAGTTAAACAGAAATTCATGAGGCCCTGATAGATCATGTTTCATACTATTTAGAAGGCATCCTGGGATACTGTCTGGGCCCATTGATGTAGTGTTCCTGACTTTAGAGAGAGCATTATGGACCTGTTCCCTAGTGATAGTAGGGGGAGTTATATTTGATGGTATTTCCTAAGGGAAGGTTGAGGGGGAGAAAGGGGTAAAGTTGGAGCTGAATTTATCAGCCAGTAGGTTTACTATATCTTCTGGCTCAGTATAGGTGGCTCCATTTACAATGAACTCTGCACACACTTGTGCATTGCCTTTGAGGTTGCGGACATGGCTAAAGAATGCCTTGCAGTTGTCTTTGGCCTGGGAGGCCAAATTTACCTCAGATTTAGCTTTGGTAGACTTCATTAGTCCTCTAAGTTGTTTGTTTAGTTTGATGAGAATGTTTTTATCCTTATGGATGCTGCACCTCCTAAATTTTGCCATGATTTTCTTCCTTCTGTTATACAAACTATTGATTTTGTGATTCCAACAGGGTGGCTTGTTTTTTGAGTTAGTTCTGTACTTATTCCATGTAGGTACCACCTCTATGCAGCTATTAACATGCTTGTACAGGGTTTCTGTGAACAGTTCTGCATAGGCAGCAGTGTTCTCGGGGTTCACGGGGGCTTGAAATTTTGCCAGGTTATCACTTAATAGCAGGAAGTTAGCCTTAGAGTAGCTCCTGAATATTTCAGGTTTAGCTGGGGGTGCAGGTATATTTTTACTTCAAATGAGACCATTTTGTGGTCTGACCTTATCAGGGATGACATTACAGTAAGGGGTATGCAGCAGTCTCCCATATTAGTGAGGACCAGATCCAGTATGGTTACACCCCTGGTTGGTGTATTGACGATCTGGTTCAGGGAGTTTGTGTTTACAAAATCCAGGAATCTCTGTGCCTGCACATTTGGTATTGTATAGGATTCCCAGTTAACAGAGGGGTAATTAAAGTCACCCATGAATATGGTATTGGGTTGGATAAAAGAGGAAAAAAATATTCCCTGTTGACAGTATCAAAACTTTTTTGCTTGCCTATACTAAGAGTGAATAATGACAGTTACGTCTACATTTAGTCATGATAGAGAGGACTTTTTTGTATTGTTAATCTACTGCTGTCTTTATACATATATATATAAATATATATATATATATATATATATATATATATATATATATATATATATATATATATATATATATATAACCATATTTATGTGGTTGTATCAGGGTTATATGAAATACTTTAATTCTGGTAGCCCCCAGTATCCTATGGAGCAGTGTAATATTTTGTGTTCACTGTGACGAGTATGAGATCTTTTGCAGACTTGGATATATTATGGTGACTGGAGGCTTAAAGGTTCCCAAGCTGCTGAATTCAATGCAAGTTGACATTAGTTGACAGTGAATTGAACTGGCAGTATTTAGAGGTCCTGGAGGGAAAACCATCTGATCCTGGAGATTCAGTTTGTTAAGGTGCTGCATACTCTGCAAGAGTTAAGGAAGAGCCAGGTGTGGATGCAACCACTGAAAAGAGGCAAGAATGCCAGAGAGATCAGAGAGATCCATTGGCCTGCATAGTTTGCTAACAATGCTATAATGAGATGGTAATGAGCAGCATTATTAAAATGAGGGTCTCACTGAATGCAAATAAGAGTAAACAATATGGTGGAGTGATTAAGATATATAGCTAAACAGACAGATAGACAGATATATATGTATACTGTAACTAGAGTTATTAGCTCCATAGTTAATGACTGGAGTAAAATACTGGAGATACAGGAGGTGAATCATAAAAACTTGTATGAGGTAGTTGCCATATTAGTAAGCCAGACAACTGAGAAGCCTAGCCTAAATTCCCAGCTACCCTCAAGCACTATCAGGTTAAGTGACTTACTCAAGGTCATTCAGTAGGCAAATGAGGGCTGAAGGAATCAAACCCTACACCACAAGCACTAGAATTCACAAACTTAACCCTGTGACCCAGATGCCAGACATAATAAACACACTGACAACATTCAAAAAAGCAAGGAAACTAAGGATAATACACAAAAAACGTGGCCCCAGTAGTGATGCTTCTGGTTGCTATAATCAAATTCCCTCCTTTACACCACAACTACACTGCGTCATAGGTAGTCACTAAGCTTGCAGTCCAGAGTAATGCAGTGAGGAGCCTAATTCAAATGTCCAGTTTCCTGAAAGCACTATCTGGTCAAGTGACTTGCTCAAGGTCACACAGCAGAAAAATGAGAGCTGAAGGAATGAAACCCTGTACCACAGGAGCTACACATCATGACCTTAATCTACTATATCGACCGCCAGGCCATACTCACTGTCAGTAGTTATGGTGTCATACTTCATTGCCTTTAACCAACTGCATCGACTGCCAGGCCATACTCACTGTCAGTAGTTATAGTGTCATACATCATTGCCTTTAACCTACTGCATCGACCGCCAGGCCATACTCATTGTCAGTAGTTATGGTGTCATACTTCATTGCCTTTAACCTACTGCATCAACCACCAGGCCATACTTACTGGTTTACAAAGTCCATTGAACCTGTGGGAGAAACAGACAAATGTAGGTTTTGTAAAACAGAATTGGAAACAGTTGTGCACCTCATTGCTGGTTGTGACATGCTAATGGCAGAAGGACTGTATACTGAAAGGCTTAATAATGTGGCAAGACTTTTGAACTTGGGATTGTGCAAACATTGTGGTATTGAAGTGGGTGGAAAACACTGGAAAGGTAAGCCACAAAGCATCAAAGAAAATGATGAAGACTACATCACATGGGATCACCCATTACCAGCACTTCAAAAGATGGATGCGAGAAAACCAGCTCTAGTGGTCCTTGAAAAGAAGATAAAAGTAGCATGGATCATTGAAATTGCCACACTCAGTGACTACAGTGTCTTGCATACAGGGAGACACAAAGTCATAAAATATCAGGATTTGCAGGGAAAAATGAGAGCAATGTGGAAGAAAGATACCCAGACAGTTCCAATAGTAGTAGAAGCAATGGGTCTTATAAAAAAGAATCTACAATCATATTTAGATATGTTACCAATTCATGTAACCCCGTACGAATTGCAAAAGGAGTCATTACTGGGCACATTGCGGGTGCTGCGAAGAGCACTTTTGGCTGACAACAAAGACTGAAACAATACTAATTTCATGCTTTGACTTAGGAATGTCGTCCATTCCTGTGATGGTATTAGAAACCCAAAACATTTGGAGAAATTAAAAAAATGTCAGTAGTTATGGTGTCATACATCATTGCCTTTAACCTAATGCATTGACCACTAGGCCATACTCACTGTCAGTAGTTAAGGTGTGATACATCATTGCCTTTAACCTACTGCATCAACCACTGGGCCATACTCACCATCAGTAGTTATGGTGTCATACATCATTGCCTTTAACCGACTGCATCAACTGCCAGACCATACTCACTGTCAGTAGTTATGGTGTCACACATCATTGCCTTTGGTGGTGACATATCATCCATATATCCATCCATCCATTCATAGCTGACATTTTAAGCTCACCACATCACTGAAATTATGCACTACTGCTGCGTAGAAAGAGTCATCATACAAGTGATGGTTGAGGTGTGTTACCTCCACATGCAGGCCAATGGGATACATGGAGTATCTAATTGTGTAGATACCAAGGCATGTGAGGCTTTGCAAATACTTCCTTCTGAGACTTTAATGACCAGCAGGGGACACAGTAGGTGTATTTCAGACATCTGGCTCAGGGATACAGGATCAGTACCTCAGTGTCATGCAGACTGGTTTTCCATGTCTAACAGAGGAGAGAGACAACTACATGCTGGCTTTTTATGACACAGCCCATTTCCTTGAGGTACTGAGAGCTGTAGATTGCACCCACATTGCAATAAAAGCCCCACCTGCATATGTAGAATATGTTTATATGCCATCCAGGCAGTAGCCATGACTCCCACATAGGGCACATTGCAGTTTCTGTAAGGTGATTTCCCCTAGGGGCACCATAATGATAATACTGGATATGCCCTGGTTAAGTAAATCCATCAGAAATCTCCATCGTATGGTAGAGAATGTCAATAACTATGACCTGTTATAAATCCATGTCATTGCAAATGTGTGTTTGGACTGGGGATGACCTGCTGTATAGATGTATCTGGCTCTGGAGTATACAGTAAGATATTCTTAGTATATGCTATGCTACATAACACTGTTTTATTTTGGTCTTCTTCTTCTTTTGGCTGCTCCCGGTAGGGGTCGCCACAGCAGATCAGCTGTCTCCATTTCATCCTGTCCTCTGCATCTTGCTCTGTCACACCAACCACCTGCATGTCCTCTCTTAACCACATCCATAAACCTTATCTTAGGCCTTCTTCTTTTCCTGTTGCCTGGCAGCTTCATCCTTAGCATCTTTTTCCCAATATACTCTACATCCCTCCTCAGCACATGTCCAAACCAATGTAATATTGCCTCTCTGGCTTTGCCTCCAAACCTTCCAACCTGTGCTGACCCTCTAATATACTTATTCCTAATCCTGTCTATCCTCGTCACACCCAGTGCAAATCTTAACATCTTCAACTCTGCCACGTCAAGCTCTGACTCCTGCCTTTTTGTCAATGCCACTGTCTCCAACCCATATATCATAGCTGGTCTCACTACCCTCTTGTAGACCTTCCCTATCACTCTTGCTGGTACTCATCTGTCACAAATCACTCCTGACACTCTTCTCCACCCACTCCATCCTGCCTGTACTCTCTTCTTCACCTCTCTTCCACACTCACCATTACTCTGAACTGTTGATCCCAAGTACTTAAACTCATCCACCTTTGCCACCTCTACTCCCTGCATCCTCACCATTCCTCCATCCTCCCTCTCATTCACACACATATATTCTGTCTTAGTCCTGCTGACCTTCATTCCTCTTCTCTCTAGAGCATATCTTCACCTCTCCAGCATCTCCTCCACCTGTTCCCTACTCTCACTACAGATCACAATGTCATCTGCAAACATCATAGTCCACGGGAACTCCTGTCTGATCTCATCTGTCAACCTGTCCATCACCATTGCAAATAAGAAAGGGCTCAGAGCTAATCCTTGATGTAATCCCACCTCCACCTTAAACGCATCCATCACTCCCACCGCAGACCTCACTGCTGTCACACTACCCCCGTACATATCTTGTACCACTCTTACATACTTCTCTGACACTCCTGACTTCCTCATACGATACCACAACTCCTCTCTAGGCACCCTGTCATATGCTTTCTCTAAATCCACAAAGACACAATGCAACTCCTTCTGACCTTCTCTGTACTTCTCCATCAACACTCTCAGAGCAAACATCGCATCTGTAGTGCTCTTTCATGGCATGAAACCATACTGCTGATCACTAATCATCACCTCCCTTCTTACCCTAGCTTCCACTACTCTTTCCCATAACTTCATGCTGTGACTGATCAATTTAATCCCTCTGTAGTTACTACAGTTCTGCACATCACCCTTATTCTTAAATATCGGTACCAAAACACTTTTTCTCTATTTATTTCAGTATTTATTTATTAATTGACATTTGTTTGCCTGTATGGTGCTACTGAGCACAACTGCCCCTTTTCTGCAGAGGCCTGGGGAGAAGTGCTCCACAGATACAACTGCTGCATCAGAACCATTCAAATTCAATAAAATTAGTTACATACAGATACAAACACACTTCAATACCTACTAGAAAGCTAACAATCAAAGAACTAAAGTATTTCTAGTAACAGGTATGCATAAAATGAAGTAGGCAAGCTTAAATTATATGTAGATTCTATTATACCGAAACAGTTGCAGCAGGGTAGATACATTCAGCAGGAAGAAGTCCCAGACTTGGTAGTGGAGGAGAAGCCTGATAAGCCACATGTGGAAGAGCCATCTGCAGGGGAGGACTATGCCACATGAAGGCAGAAACAGAATGCTGTGGCACTGGCCAAGAGGCCATGACTGGTCATAACTATCAGCCACAATAAAGCAGTAACTATAAAGAAAAGAAAAAGTAAAGAACGCAAACTTTCACCAAAGCTGCATCATTCCATCCGCAGACTGGCCACACTGTGCATCAGACATAGGTTACTCAAATAACATATGTACAGGTGGGGAGAACTGAAGTGTCAAATGTCATCAACAGACAATTATGGGGGTAAATGTTGGTACATGTCAATATAATATACTGTAGATATCAGACCTGCAGGGTAGGTGTCGAGATTGGGATAAAATGGGCATGGAGGGGTCACTGTCTCTAATTGTGTGTGTGTGTGTGTGTGTGTGTGTGTGTGTGTGTGTGTGTGTGTGTGTGTGTGTGTGTGTGTGTGTGTGTGTGTGTGTGTGTGTGTGTGTGTGTGTGTGTGTGTGTGTGTGTGTGTGTGTGTGTGTGTGTGTGTGTGTGTGTGTGTGTGTGTGTGTGTGTGTGTGTGGAGTTGGGCCTTGTAAATGTATGACAGTATGTGTATGCTGAGACACAGCTTCGGCAGATATTGAAGTGCTGTGGTGAGATTAAACAGACAGGTCCAGGCAGCCACAGGACATATGATTGCAGACTGTGCAAACCCTCTATCCACAGGAATGCACTTTCTCTGGAGAGTCACAGGCACTCCATGAACATTGGCCCCTGCCACAAATCAACTTATTATGAGCGCCTCACACTCGTGGACTTCCACATCATATGGCAGTTCCCCGCACACTGGAAGATGGGGTAGAAGTGGTGGCTCTAGCTGTGCCTGACTGTGGCTTACCTTTTCCACAGTGGCCCCCACCACTAGATAGAAGTAGACAGGACAAGGGAAGTGAATCTGCAGTGCACACCTGGTTTGTACAGACTCCCTACACAATATGTCCATGATGTCACTCATGTAAGACATGCACTCCTGGAGGTCATCCCACACACACACACACACACACACACACACACACACACACACACACACACACACACACACACACACACACACACACACACACACACACACACACACACACACACACACACACACACACACACCTCATAAAACAATTGCCATCTCAGCAAGGACTGTGGTGTTGTTGTACTGTCCCTGTCTGATGGTCTTGCTGATACTCTGGGTCACTGACATTGGGACAGCTCACACTGATGGAGGTGGCATTATGTGTGTATGGTCACTTGCACAATGTCAACCTCTGTCTTCCATATGCTTAGTGGAGCTAACAACAATCAAGGGGGATTGCACCATAGAGGGAGTCATGCCTTCCTGGATAGATATGTCTAACCCTTCCTAACCTTGGTGTCCTCCTGTGTGACTGGGATGGGCTCCACAGGCACAGAGACTATGTCTGCTGACTGGGGTGGGGATCTGAATGATACATTGCCCAGGTTAGCACTGACACCATGACCCTGGTCATGCCACATTATGGCAGCCATCTTTGTCAGAGATGGAGCTGACTGACATCAGGCATTATTATATCCATGGTGGAGGAGCCTGATAAAAATGTCACCTGTGCAGACAGAAAAGGAAAGTACTCACAATAAATAAGACCCATCACCATTACCCACCTCCTGGTGAATAACTACATATTATGTTACATACTGGTAGAATGGAATAATAGATAATATATGGATACATATGATGATCTATTGAACAACAGTTACAATTAATATCACAAACTTCAGTTCTTCAGTAGCAAGAACCGGGACATAGTCATGGGGATCTGCATCTGCCAGAACCGAACTTCAACAGGACTATGGGGGAACAATGAATGAGAAACCTTGTTGCACCACCTTCTCGGTCAGTTAAGTATAACCTAACGTAATTTAGAATACAAGAAGGTTAAACTGAATACAATACATATCACAATAGGTGACAATATGGTGGAAGAGGTACTGAGCAAAGACTTAAGGGTAACTGTACATTAAGAACAAAATTAAAAGCAAAACTTCTGTGCACTTCAATAGAATATGTAACAAACGTTGTGGCACACTTTGTTTTAAACTA
The DNA here is from genome assembly GCF_019279795.1 of Protopterus annectens. Lineage (NCBI taxonomy): Eukaryota > Metazoa > Chordata > Ceratodontiformes > Protopteridae > Protopterus > Protopterus annectens. Next base: position 109,479,901 of record NC_056749.1, read on the forward strand.
CACTTCTAATAGAACTCCAGTGGTATCTCTGAAACATCTTAAAATTCTTGTTCTTAACATCCAGCTTACCACAGAGGTAGTAGTTATATGCTATTCTATTAAGGAGTCCAACGGTGAGGATCATGTGTGGATAATTTATATTTTAAGTTACAGATAAATAAGGCATGACCTCATGCTGATGTGCTAAACGTTTAGAGTTGAATATTTGTTTAAATTCTGGCCAGCTCAAGTATAGAGGGAAGAGGCAGAGAGAGATAAAGCCCTGATTATGTCACAGGTGATGTGAGATCAGGTACATACTCAGACGGCTGTGGGAAATAGCAGGGGAAGATGGCAGTGAATGACCACTGATTGTTCAACTATCCTTGCGAAAGGAGACAGCTTGGGTGACCTTATGGGATGACACCTAGTGGAGAATTTAGATGTTATGCCATGGAGTTCCAAGCTTGGTAACTCTGTGTTGTTATAATGCTTAGTACCAGTAAGGTGAGGAGAAATGTGTGCAGGCACACTCCCCCACAGGGACCTGTAATAGTGGGATTGACAGAGCTGCCAAGGTAGAAAGAGTGCTCCTACTCAGAGGACAGTAGGTCACCTCATAGGACCAGCAAGCTGGCTCATTCCTTACCACTTGACTCTCATGGGAAATGCAAAACTTATCAGGACTACTTGGCAGGAATGAATGGGGCATAGAGCTTTCATCCACCGCAGGACTACCCGGCTTCCATAACTCTAAAATGAATAAGCCAATCAGTTGTCAGTAACGACGTCACTGGGCTAGGTCCCAGGGGTGGTAGGGTTAGGAACTGGTCTAAGATATCTGGATTCCTAACTATAGGAAAATGTCACAACTGTTGGAATATTCATTTGCTCCTCTGAGTCAGTACTAGTATTTGGAATGGGATACTTGTAGAAAGGCCATGAATAATTTAGATAAATTCAATCTGATAGAATTATGTATGAGTGGATAATCCATGTTGATATATTCTCAGACTTATTAGTCTGCAGCTATTGTCTTCTCAGGCTTTAGCTGTAGAATACAAGATTGTCTAGCTAAAGTTTAGGAAGCAAAGATCCGGACCCTTAATTTTATGTAACTTAAAAGGCTGATGAGGTTTTTTTTTTTGCCTATTGACACTACCTCTGCTTTTTAATCATAGAGAGATTTTGTTCTATGGTTCAGGAATATAATTTCCTTTAAGTCTTCCAGCATCCAGTTTAAAATGTATAGCTGTTTTTTTTCTAGTTATATAATTTCTTTTTAAGACTTTTAATGGTTCAGTGACCATGAAATAGAACTGGGAAATGCTTCTATAAATACTCTGATTTAAATGTTTTCATCAGTAGACAATTCTTACTTCTGGATTATGATACTGTTTTTCCCCTGTGGTAATTTTCCCTTGTGTAATATGTTGATGTAAGGCCTTTGTTGTCTTCTGATTTCCTGGTATCCAGTTCCTTTTCTGTATATCTGAACCTTATTTTAGTATAAGCAACTGCTACTTCAGCTTCCTTTATTAGTTTCTGCATTTTAACTATTTGTAAATAGCATTGTATCTCCTACTATTCTCTAGAGATGTCCTTCAGCCTTTTTAAATCATTCATTATGCTGGAGTAAAGTGCTGTTGTTTTTCACAATCTCAATCCCTTAGACCACAAGACTTTAAAGTCCTAGACCTAGCTGGGAATCAGACTATTAGAAAATTCTTTATCATATGACTGTAAAGTTCATTCAGTACTACAATCCTTTGCAAAACTTTTCCAGTTTCTTACATGTTTCTTATATTCTTTAATTTTATTTAAAAAATTATCTTCAGAGTAATTTGTTTTATTGCTGCATGCCAAATAATTTATATTCCAATGAAAGATAAAGTCCAAACAGGGAAACCTCACCAAAGGCAGCCGCTCACAGTAAACAGTAATACAAGTTGTTACTATTAATTATTTACTGCTTTTATTTTTGTACTTGCTGCCTTGTACCAGTGACATATAAATACTTCTTCATACTGGTGGCAACTTCTTTTTATGGCCTTGTATATGCCAATGAAAATTTTCTAGAAATAAAACATTAACTTCGGTAATGGAAGAGCTATTAAAAGTGAAAGCAGGTTTCTATATTTCTTTCTTTATAGTATGAGTGAAGATAATATTAGTTTAGATAATAGCTTAGAGCAATGTGTCTGTATCCTTTTCCATGAACCGGGAAGGCACAAATTTACAGGTTGTAGCCGAGTCCTAAAATCCCATGCTGTGTTCTTCCTATACAGATGAGAAATAACCTGCCTTCTGTTTCGGAGACTTCAGGAGGATCAGCTCTGGGCTACATAAACAAAACGTGCTTTAATGTGGAGGAGATTGTGCTGTTTGATGTGTTTTAAGTAAAGGTTATGCAGTTTTTTTCCACATTACTTTAAGCTTCTGCTATTCTGGTGTGTGTGTGTGTGTGTGTGTGTGTGTGTGTGTGTGTGTGTGTGTGTGTGTGTGTGTGTGTGTGTGTGTGTGTGTCTTACTGCCTTTTTCACTACATAGACAGGTGTGCACACACACACACACAAAGATTATCCTTTATACAGAGTGAGACAACAACATATTTGAATGAGTCAGAACTTAGGATGAAATAGATGCTGTTATTTCAGTTTCCTTAAATAGTTTCCTATTTTAAATAACATTTGATCACCTGCTGAATGGTTTGTCCACAATATCCATTATTTTTTATTCTTCAAACTTTTCACTTATTCACTCTTACTTTCTCACCATAAACTATTCAAGTTGAGTACGTTAGGTGGTAACAGATGCGTACATTATGGCAAGAGTGAAAACATGAAAGATGTTACTCTTGTGCTAGTGTGTATGTCTATATATGTATTTATCTATCTATATGTATAGCTTTCTAGCTATTTGTATAGCTATCTAAATATCTGTCTAGCTATCTATATAAATAACTACCAGGAGAATATACAAAAACTATGAACTAAAGTAAATTTTCTACTCTTCTGGGCCAATAAAATCTTTAAATTCTTCTCTCCCCCATGAAAGAGCCACAACAGGGAAAAGCTTCCTTCTTACACAGCTTGAGTTTGGCCTCCCTTTGTTTGTCTCAGGCTCAATCGACTCTGCATTCCTTTAGACACTCTCTAAGAAAATGCGCCGCTTCATTAACAGCTCCTCCAAGAACAAGCACCAGTGCCTTATTCGATTCAAAGTAAAGTGACTGACAGTCCTGGCTAGAACCAACCTAGAATGCAGAATCCTTCTTTCTAAATTACTTCATCAAGGTACACCCACTCCACTCACTAAGAAACTTATTAAAGCCATTATAACCTACAACCTCAGAAGCAATTCTAGGTGTTGCCCCTTCTATAAACACCATGCAACAGCTTCTTAGCTCGTGTCCCCAAATGATGGGGCTCACTTCCACAAAGACAGTTGAACTCTGGACTAAGGCATGTCACATAGCTATTTTATTTATTGAAATGTGATTACAAGGAATGCCTGACTGGGTAGAAGCCCATTTTCAACAGAGGCCCAGGGAGAACAACAAAAACTATTACAATATATTTAAAGAAAAATAACTTTTATCATTTTCAGAAATAAAACAAAAACATCTTCAGTTTAAATAATTACAACAAATTAGTGATATTACAAAGACATTTGCTAACTGTTCATCTTTTACTTAGCAGAACCCCACACACACACACACACACACACACACACACACACACACACACACACACACACACACACACTTTACATAAACCTATGGACTCAACATTTTGTCACTGTGTGCCTAAGGATTACATGTTACCAAAACCACCACTCACAATCTAATCCTTTCTCACTCTCATTAGATGTAACTGTCGTGTGGTCTTACCTTACCTTCTCTTCTTTATTTACTTATCGAACTTCACCGTGCACTCCTCCACCTTTCCCTCACCTTTTCATTTTCTACCGCTTAACATTGTTTATAATCCTGTGTTTCCTTCTTTTACTTTCGCCTCTATCCTCCCTCTGTAAATATGTAAATACAGTCATTGATTATACAATGTTTGCTTGTTGTATCATCTTGTTAACCTCAGTGAAACTAAATGCTGTTTATTATCTTGGTAATCTGTGCTGTTGATCAGCGTCCGACCCCAGTACACACAAAATGCAAAATTTTATATATATATATATATATATATATATATGGGTTCACTTCAATTCACTGAACTTTCAATTCACTGACTTTCATTTCACTGACACCATTTCACTGAAATTAATTTCACTGAAACTTCATTTCACTGAAAGTTCATTTCACTGACAAGTATTCTTACAAAGTAAATGGAATATGCCCCCCTCCCCACTGTAGTGTGACTATGGAGTTAGAATATATAGTTAGGGGTGTGGGGCAGAGCCCCATCGGGGGTGTGGGCGCAGCCCCCCACTTCATTTCATATGATATTCTTACGATTTGATACAATATTGCTTAGCAAAAGAAAGGTAAGTGGGGGGCTGCGCCCCCCACACACCCCCATGTCGGGGGCTCTGCCCCCCACACCCCCCCCAACTATATATTCTAACTCCATAGTCACACTACAGTGGGGAAGGGGGCATATTCCATTTACTTTGTAAGAATACTTGTCAGTGAAATGAACTTTCAGTGAAATGAAGTTTCAGTGAAATGAATTTCAGTGAAATGGTGTCAGTGAAATGAAAGTCAGTGAATTGAAAGTTCAGTGAATTGAAGTGAACCCATATATATATGGCTTGTTGGCTGTTGGTGAAGCACCCTCCAAGAGGAAAAAACGCTGAGAGAAGAAGGGAGCCACTTTTGAGATTTTAAGTATTTTTTCTCTGTTTATTTGCTAAGTTTTCTGCATAGCTGCCTAGCTTGAGCATTTTCTGGCTTGTTAAACTTGATTTCTGTATTAGTAGCTGTATTTAGAGCACAACCAAAAGCTGTTTGCTGAATTTCCTGTTTGCACTTAATTTTAAATCGTTTTTTTCTTAAAACTTGCATATTTCTGTCCTTGACCTAGCACTCTTGTGTGGGGTCATTTACTGCACTGTTATAACTTGATATTACTTGTGAACCTCTGCTATCTCTGTAAAAAAACAAAAACAAAAAATCTTGCTTTTTCCCACTTTTCTGAGAGTTAAAAAAGTTCAGTTACAGGCTTGCTGTTCCTGAACTGTTTGAAAGTTTCTGTGAGGCCATTTTTGCTTGGGCTGAAGGAGGGTCTCTGTGTTTATCAGTGGCAGTGACTAACATTGAGCAGCTTCCCTGCCCCGGAGAGGTGGTTACTGACTTGAAACTGTAGTTTTATTGGCCACTAGGGTCATTTCCATAACTCCTTCATCTTCCTCTCTTAAAACCTAGTTGCCTCGTGGTTTGAGCGTCTTTTCAGGCTTGTTGGCTGTTGGTGAAGCACCCTCCAAGAGGAAAAAAGCGCTGAGAGAAGAAGGGAGCCACTTTTGAGATTTTAAGTATTTTTTCTCTGTTTATTTGCTAAGTTTTTCTGCATAGCTGCCTAGCTTGAGCATTTTCTGGCTTGTTAAACTTGATTTCTGTATTAGTAGCTGTATTTAGAGCACAACCAAAAGCTGTTTGCTGAATTTCCTGTTTGCACTTAATTTTAAATCGTTTTTCTTAAAACTTGCATATTTTCTGTCCTTGACCTAGCACTCTTGTGTGGGGTCATTTACTGCACTGTTATAACTTGATATTACTTGTGAACCTCTGCTATCTCTGTAAAAAACAAAACAAAAAAAAAATCTTGCTTTTTTCCCACTTTTCTGAGAGTTAAAAAAGTTCAGTTACAGGCTTGCTGTTCCTGAACTGTTTGAAAGTTTCTGTGAGGCCATTTTTGCTTGGGCTGAAGGAGGGTCTCTGTGTTTATCAGTGGCAGTGACTAACATTGAGCAGCTTCCCTGCCCCCTGGAGAGGTGGTTACTGACTTGAAACTGTAGTTTTATTGGCCACTAGGGGTCATTTCCATAACTCCTTCATCTTCCTCTCTTAAAACCTAGTTGCCTCGTGGTTTGAGCGTCTTTTCAGGCTTGTTGGCTGTTGGTGAAGCACCCTCCAAGAGGAAAAAACGCTGAGAGAAGAAGGGAGCCACTTTTGAGATTTTAAGTATTTTTTCTCTGTTTATTTGCTAAGTTTTTCTGCATAGCTGCCTAGCTTGAGCATTTTCTGGCTTGTTAAACTTGATTTCTGTATTAGTAGCTGTATTTAGAGCACAACCAAAAGCTGTTTGCTGAATTTCCTGTTTGCACTTAATTTTAAATCGTTTTTCTTAAAACTTGCATATTTTCTGTCCTTGACCTAGCACTCTTGTGTGGGGTCATTTACTGCACTGTTATAACTTGATATTACTTGTGAACCTCTGCTATCTCTGTAAAAACAAAAACAAAAAAAAAAATCTTGCTTTTTTCCCACTTTTCTGAGAGTTAAAAAAGTTCAGTTACAGGCTTGCTGTTCCTGAACTGTTTGAAAGTTTCTGTGAGGCCATTTTGCTTGGGCTGAAGGAGGGTCTCTGTGTTTATCAGTGGCAGTGACTAACATTGAGCAGCTTGGCTGCGCCCCGGAGAGGTGGTTACTGACTTGAAACTGTAGTTTTATTGGCCACTAGGGGTCATTTGCATAACTGCGTCATTTATCCTCAGAGGAGTGGTTTAGGGCAGTGACATGTGGTTTGTTGGCCAATTTGGGTCATTTTCTGTCTTTTCCAGACCCCTGCTATAAAGCACGCTTTAGCCGATTTAGCCCGATTTAGCCGATTTAGCTGAGTTGCTACTGTTGCACACTAGGGCAGCGCGGTCAGGTCAAGCAGGTTTAAACTATTCGGCTACCTAAAGTCCACTCTTCAAATTTTCCTTAAAACTACCTTCCTCGAACTATACTACTGATCTAATCAGCGTATCCTATAATTAAAAGATCATCTCTACTTGACTCCAAGTAGACTATTCTCTATCTGTTAAACGTAGCACTTGCTCCTACAGTACTTATTACCTTGATACGGCACTCTTGTCATAGATAGTACCCCAAAAAGGCACCCCCCCATTTCTCGGTCACCCACGTCCCCCGGCATCTTCTTTAAAGTTTTTTGTCTATTCCTTCTAGCATGTCGAGGGATCAGTTGCTAGTGTCCTCTCCTGCTCAGCTGGTGAACCTGGGAATATTGAGGCAATGTTACAATTGCCTCATGTACACAGACAACCCTCTCCTCCTCCCACAAAACACAAATACATGCGAGAGATGCAACTATACGGCCAAACTGGAGGCTGAGTTCTCTCAACATAGGACTGCAAGACCAGTCAGGAGGAGAAGGTAACCACACACACTATAGACCCAGTCTCACATATTACCATTACAACCTCAAATCATACACATAAACACACAAAGACATACTCGGAGGCTCTGATCAAAAATCTACCAAAACAGCAGAGGCCACCAAAGCAGACACCCAAACAACCACCACCTCAGAACACAACACCTGCAACACATAGACCTCACAGTCAGGAGTGTCAAACAGTCACAGCCCTTAAGGCCAAACACAATGCCAGACACACTGGTCATTGGTGAAAATCCCCCCCCCTAAAAATCCCGAACCCCCAAACCCCCTGGACCGGCCCCCGGAAGAGGCAGAGAGAGATAAAGCCCTGATTATGTCACAGGTGATGTGAGATCAGGTACATACTCAGACGGCTGTGGGAAATGGCAGGGGAAGATGTCAGTGAATGACCACTGATTGTTCAACTATCCTGGCGAAAGGAGACAGCTTGGGTCACCTTATGGGATGACACCTAGTGGAGAATTTAGATGTTATGCCATGGAGATCCAAGCTTGGTAACTCTGTGTTGTTATAATGCTTAGTACCAGTAAGGTGAGGGGAAATGTGTGCAGGCACACTCCCCCACAGGGAACTGTAATAGTGGGATTGACAGAGCTGCCAAGGTAGAAAGAGTGCTCCTACTCAGAGGACAGTAGGTCACCTCATAGGACCAGCAAGCTGGTTCATTCCTTACCACTTGACTCTCATGGGAAATGCAAAACTTATCAGGACTACTTGGCAGGAATGAATGGGGCATAGAGCTTTCATCCACCGCAGGACTACCCGGCTTCCATAACGCTAAAATGAATAAGCCAATCAGTTGTCAGTAACGACATCACTGGGCTAGGTCCCAGGGGTGGTAGGGTTAGGAACTGGTCTAAGATATCTGGATTCCTAACTATAGGAAAATGTCACAACTGTTGGAATATTCATTTGCTCCTCTGAGTCAGTACTAGTATTTGGAATGGGATACTTGTAGAAAGGCCATGAATAATTTAAATAAATTCAATCTGATAGAATTATGTATGAGTGGATAATCCATGTTGATATATTCTCAGACTTATTAGTCTGCAGCTATTGTCTTCTCAGGCTTTAGCTGTAGAATACAAGATTGTCTAGTTAACGTTTAGGAAGCAAAGATCCGGACCCTTAATTTTATGTAACTTAAAAAGCTGATGAGGTTATTTTTTTGCCTATTGACACTACCTCTGCTTTTTAATCATAGAGAGATTTTTTTCTATGGTTCAGGAATATAATTTACTTTAAGTCTTCCAGCATCCAGTTTAAAATGTATAGCTGTATTTTTCTAGTTATATAATTTCTTTTTAAGACTTCTAATGGTTCAGTGACCATGAAACAGAACTGGGAAATGCTTCTATAAATACTCTGATTTAAATGTTTTCATCAGTAGACAATTCTTACTTCTGGATTATGATACTGTTTTTCCCCTGTGGTAATTTTCCCTTGTGTAATATGTTGATGTAATGCCTTTGTTGTCTTCTGATTTCCTGGTATCCAGTTCCTTTTCTGTATATCTGAACCTTATTTTAATATAAGCAACTGCTACTTCAGCTTCCTTTATTAGTTTCTGCATTTTAACTATTTGTAAATAGCATTTTATCTTCTACTATTCCCTAGAGATGTCCTTCAGCCTTTTTAAATCATTCATTATGCTGGAGTAAAGTGCTGTTGTTTTTCACAATCTCAATCCCTTAGACCACAAGACTTTAAAGTCATAGACCTAGCTGGGAATCTGACTATTAGAAAATTCTTTATCATATGACTGTAGAGTTCATTCAGTACTACAATCCTTTGCAAAACTTTTCCAGTTTCTTACATGTTTTTTATATTCTTTAATTTTATTTAAAAAATTATCTTCAGAGTAATTTGTTTTATTGCTGCAGCATGCCAAATAATTTATATTCCAATGAAAGATAAAGTCCAAACAGGAAAACCTCACCAAAGGCAGCCGCTCACAGTAAACAGTAATACAAGTTATTATTATTAATTATTTACTGCTTTTATTTTTGTACTTGCTGCCTTGTACCAGTGACATATAAATACTTATTCATACTGGTGGCAACTTCTTTTTATGGACTTGTATATTCCAATGAAAATTTTCCAGAAATAAAACACTAACTTCGGTAATGGAAGAGCTATTAAAAGTGAGAGCAGGTTTCTATATTTCTTTCTTTAAAGTATGAATGAAGATAATATTAGTTTAGATAATAGCTTAGAGCAATGTGTCTGTATCCTTTTCCATGAACCAGGAAGGCACAAATTTACAGGTTGTAGCTGAGTCCTAAAATCCCATGCTGTGTTCTTCCTACACAGATGAGAGATATGCCTTCTGTTTCGGAGACTTCAGGAGGATCAGCTCTGTGCTACATAAACAAAATGTGCTTTAATGTGGAGGAGATTGTGCTGTTTGATGTGTTTTAAGTAAAGGTTATGCAGTTTTTTTCCACATTACTTTAAGCTTCTGCTATTCTGGTGTGTGTGTGTGTGTGTGTGTGTGTGTGTGTGTGTGTGTGTGTGTGTGTGTGTGTGTGCACACACACACACACACACACACACACACACACACACACACACACACACACACACGCACGCACACACACAAAGATTATCCTTTATACAGAGTATGAGACAACAACATATTTGAATGAGTCAGAACTTAGGATGAAATAGATGCTGTTATTTCAGTTTCCTTAAATAGTTTCCTATTTTAAATAACATTTGATCACCTGCTGAATGGTTTGTCCACAATATCCATTATTTTTTATTCTTCAAACTTTTCACTTATTCACACTTACTTTCTCACCATAAACTATTCAAGTTGAGTACGTTAGGTGGTAACAGATGCGTACATTATGGCAAGAGTGAAAACATGAAAGATGTTACTCTCATGCTAGTGTGTATGTCTATATATGTATTTATCTATCTATATGTATAGCTTTCTAGCTATTTGTATAGCTATCTAAATATCTGTCTAGCTATCTATATAAATAACTACCAGGAGCATATACAAAAACTATGAACTAAAGTAAATTTTCTGCTCTTCTGGGCCAATAAAATCTTTAAATTCTTCTCTCCCCCTAAAAGAGCCACAACAGGCAAAAGCTTCCTTCTTACACAGCTTGAGTTTGGCCTCCCTTTGTTTGTCTCAGGCTCAGTCGACTCTGCATCCCTTTAGACACTCTCTAAGAAAATGTGCCGCTTCATTAACAGCTCCTCCCAGAACAAGCACCAGTGCCTTATTTGACAGTCCTGGCTAGAACCAACCTAGAATGCAGAATCCTTCTTTCTAAATTACTTCATCAAGGTACACCCACTCCACTCACTAAGAAACTTATTAAAGCTATTATAACCTACAACCTCAGAAGCAATTCCAGCTGTTGCCCCTTCTATAAACACCATGCAACAGCTTCTTAGCTCGTGTCCCCAAATTATGGGGCTCACTTCCACAAAGACAGTTGAACTCTGGACTAAGGCATGTCACATAGCTATTTTATTTATTGAAATGTGATTAGAAGGAATGTCTGACTGGGTAGAAGCCCATTTTCAACAAAGGCCCAGGGAGAACAACAAAAACTATTACAATATATTTAAAGAAAAATAACTTTTATCATTTTCAGAAATAAAACAAAAACTTCTGCAGTTTAAATAATTACAACAAATTAGTGATATTACAAAGACATTTGCTAACTGTTCATCTTTTACTTAGCAGAACCCCCCCCCCCCACACACACACACACACTTTACATACACCTATGGACTCAACATTTTGTCACTGTGTGCCTAAGGGTTACATGTTACCAAAACCACCACTCACAATCTAATCCTTTCTCACTCTCATTAGATGTAACTGTTGTGTGGTCTTACCTTATCTACTCTTCTTTATTGACTTATCGAACTTCACCGTGCACTCCTCTACCTTTCCCTCACCTTTTCATTTTCTACCTCTTAGCATTGTTTATAATCCTGTGTTTCCTTCTTTTACTTTCGCCTCTATCCTCCCTCTGTAAATATGTAAATACAGTCATTGATTATACAATGTTTGCTTGTTGTATCATCTTGTTAACCTCAGTGAAACTAAATGCTGTTTATTATCTTGGTAATTTGTGCTGTTGATCAGTGTCCGACCCCAGTACACACAAAATGCAAAATTATATATATATATATATATATATATATATATATATAGATAGATAGATATAGGTCTATATTATATCAGCGAACGCTTGAAATTGCGAATGCTGTATAATCGACCCAAACACTTCGAAAATCCAAAATGCCGAATATACAGATCGATGATTGTTTCGCTGATCGGTTAAAAAAAAAAAAAAAAACACAAAATAAAATAGGGGGGGTTGTGCCCCACACACACCCCTACTTAAATATACCAACTCCGAGATCGCACCGCAATGGAGGAAATGGCAAAGACCCAAAAAAGTCCCAGTGATTTTTTTTTCTCCTGGGAAAAAAATTGCTGTTTCGTGCTTTTGGAATTTCACCATTTCGGGTAAACACGTTCGATTAAACAGCGTTCGCAACTTTAAGCATTCGCTTACATAATAGGAACCATATATATATATATATATATATATATATATATATATATATATATATATATATATATATATATATATATATATATATATATATATATATATATATATATACACACACCTCCAACGAAAAAGTGCACGGTACATCAAAAGGTGCTCGGAATCCAATACACATCCAATACAAATACCAAAACCAACCCAGCACTCAAAATAAAAATCAAACAGCCATGGTGGAAAGAAGTTTATTAGGCTCGCCTGCCCAACTCAACACAGACCGGTAGCCGGTTTCGCTCAAGTCGTCGTCATTGTGCAATATCATCAGGCGAAGCCCGGATTTAAATATTTAGTGCAGACTTACTGTTTACAAAATTAGATGTATATATAATATATAGATAAATATATATATATATATATATATATATATATATATATATATATATATATATAGATATATATAGGTGTCAGATGTTTTGTCACTGCACACATTTGTCACGTGCTGAAATTTAGGGAAAATTTGTCACCGGTATAGTCAGTCGAACTATGTTACGGTTGAACTTCAGACAATTGACCGTAGCATAATTCAGGAATATTCCATTTCTTTAAGGTTGTGTGGCCATGGAGCTATTTCATGTAAGAACCTGGGGTGGGGGTGGCTGTAGGTGGCTAAGCCTCCTCCATCTAAAAGCATGTTCCTTATTATTTTTTGGGTGCTCACAAGTGTTACTCATTGGTTTTGCTTTGCTATCACTTTAGTTAGATTATTTTAACTAACAATAAATGAACTGGGTGGTTTTACTTTTGAACAATCTCGTCATTGTTATCATTCATTTGGCTGATAAGTCATCTGGTTGACAAGTTTTCATGGGTATAAAAATGGGAGCAGCACACATATGTGACGGTACAGTTGTGTGAATCATATTTTATGTAGTGTAGGTATGTAAAAGAGTGCAGGAAAATGAGTGACTGAAAACATGGTTGAAAAATGTGCAAGATGGCATTTAGGAGGTAGCGTGGATATATGAATGTTAGCTTGTTGACTTTAGAGTTAGGGTTTGGTAAGGGGAGTGATTTTGTGTTGTGAATGTTCTGTGCCCGTTTGTCTTAATTAGTGATATTGTTAAGGGAAGAGTGTTTAGTGACATAATGTGTACGCATAAGGAGATTGGCCCTGCCCATCTTAATTGTGTGCTAATCCAATCCCTCTCACTACCCCTATCTCTTCCCCAACCCTAACTCTAACCTTACATATTACATTACTAAAACCTTTTCCCTAATAATGCCACTATTCAGATGATGTTTAGAGCTATGTCTTATAGCTGGAGTTTACTGAAAGTGGGTGGCAACTTATCAACATTTTGTGATTCTCTCATTTTGTATGTCACACATTAGGGTTGTTGTCTAATTTTTATCTTTCATTTGCATGTCACTCATTTGTGTTGTCAACCAACGATGATATAAGATATCTAGATCGATAGAAAGATATATAGAGAGAGCTAGTGTGTGTTTGTACACTATTGTTATATAAATTTTACACTTTTTCCTGAGCTCTTGTTAAATCACATGGACTAGGGTTACCACCTGTCCCTCTTTGCGAGGGACAGTCCCTCTTTGGGCAGTTGTGTCCTGATGAAAAAAACAAAAAAATGGCGAATGTCCTGAGATTTTAGGACAAAAAATATTTCCTAACTTTTCTTCAATAGTTCCATCTTTCAGTTATTTTATATTTGAAACACCTAAATGCTATAAGAAATAGTGTAAGCGACTTAAATACTAAATGAATAAGCTTTTATTTTGGCAAAGAAGTGAAGTTCTGTCCTTTGCACTGGCCATGGTATGTTTTGTACTGCAAAATCTCACATTTCTACAAAAAAAGTACCATTTCAGGCATTTGAAAAGATGGCAACCCTAACATGGACTGCAGCTTGTAAATTAAATGCTTTGTGTAGCTGATTTATGATTTATGAGTATTGTGCAAACAATGGTTTATGGCTGTACATGTACATGTTTCCTCTACAGATTGCTTGAGTTTCAAGTAGCTGAACCGTCAATCAAATAAAAAAGTGTTTCAGTCCACTGAAACATGCAGAAAGCATTTCACTTCTCATGTGGGTGGGGAGATATTATCCTTCCTCAACTTACTTAAATATACCATTCCACAACTGCATTGTCATAGAGGGAAAAGTAAAGAGCACTAGCATTCTATTAGTGCCAATACACAAACAGAAACAACACTGGCAGTAGTTTTCTATGCATACAGTCATCAGTGAGTTCAGCATCAGCAAGTTACAGTCGAGGAACTGAAACCTATTCTACTTATGACTCAGTGACAAGTAAGGTAATGCACATGTACACTTCCTGATGTTAACCATGAAAGGAAGTGAGCACTTTGTTCATTTACTGCAGAAGTGGTAGCTCCATCAGGAAACAGTCAGTATGATACAAGTCAGGTAATTAACAATGCAAATGATGACAGACTGTGTGACATCTGGGTGGGCTGATAAATAAAGAACAAATCATGTACACTTCAGAAATGATGTCAGGATAACCAAGACAACCTTCTGCTCAGGGGATGTTACCATCATGAATTAGGGAGTGGGACAACTTGCCCAGCAAATATTTGATTATGGGTCTAACAAGAATGGGAACCTGATAGCTCATTAGGAATTTAGTGGATAGTAGATGACATTTATATTGGGTTTGTCAGTATAATTGTTGACTAAGTTAGACTGAAACTACATAGAAATGCATATTCGAGAAAGGGCAGGATTTGTAAAGTCTGATGATGGTTCTCAAACATCTTCTGCTAACAAGGCAGCCTGGAAGTTAGAGGAAGTTCTCTATCTGAGCAACATGGAGTGCTTAGCTTTTCTTCCAGCTACACTTTGATAGTGGTTAAGTAAGACAACTACAAAGCCACAAGCAAAGGTAAAAATCCATCCTACCATTATTAAGTTATAGACCAAGAGCATTAGTTCATATTGGCATGCTATTTATAACTGAAATCACTCATCACCATATTATTCTTATGATAGGTATTGATAGTGTCACAATTTTTAGGTAACATAGGAAAGTAACTGCAATACTCTACAACCCTTGTCATAGAACCATTTTTTGTGGTGCCAGCCATACTTGGTAAATTTTCTTAAAAGAAGGATTATCCTTCACATTGATGATTTTTTTTAACATAAACATAACAAAAAGAAATTGATTAGTACAAATTTAAAGATCATCACTGGAATTCAGAAATATACCTACCACAATGACACTGAGGTTACTATGGTTATGTCTTGAAGTGTGATGTAGTCTGAAAGTAATTATCAGTTAGCTAGCTGGAATTTTGTAGTCCAAGTTGCTCTATTTAAAATAATTTGCTTGCAGAAATGACAGGCTTAGCAGAGCTTGTTTTCTGCAGTTGTGGCCAAGAATGATAAATATAGAAGTATTGTGCAATTTAGCATGCTTATCCCTAAGCATGTGCACATATGTTGCATAGTAATGCTTCACAAACAGCCAAATGTGCACATATGCTGCATAGTAATGCTTCACAAACAGCCAAACACGTGCATATATGCTACATAGTAATGCTTCACAAACAGCCAAACATGCATATATGCTACATAGTAATGCTTCACAAACAGCCAAACGTGCACATATGCTGCATAGTAATACTTCACAAACAGCCAAACATGTGCACATATGTTACATAGTAATGCTTCACAAACAGCCAAACTTGTGCACATATGCTTCATAGTAATGCTTCTCAAACACCAAACATGTGCACATATTCTGCATATTAATGCTTCACAAACAGCCAAACATGTGCACATATGCTACATAGTAATGCTTCACAAACAGCCAAACATGTGCACATATGCTACATAGTAATGCTTCACAAACAGCCAAACATGTGCACATATGTTATATAGTAATGCTTCACAAACAGCCAAACGTGCACATATGCTACATAGTAATACTTCACAAACAGCTATTTTTTATTATTGCACATGGGGTGGAAATAAATGTATAGGGAAGATGGGATGGGGTACAGCAGGCAGAGGAAAATGCTCATGGAAACAAGGAGGTAAGAATCTGTGTGGGTGGGGAAGAAAGGGTATTTATAGATTTCCACAGCAGGGCTACCTACCTGGCAGTGTGAATATTAGCTCTTGATGATTGCCACTGTTGAAAAGTCACCCCCATGTTTGAATGGAAAAAAGGAGTGGTAGACGGATGGATGGATGGATGGATGGATGGATGGATGGATGGATGGATGGATGGATGGATGGATATTTATCTATAAAGAGATATATATATATATATATGTGTGTATATATATATATATATATATATATATATATATATATGTATAGGTCTACCTGAAAATGCCAAAAGTCCACAACGCCGACGACGAGAACACCGACACCGGATGATCGACAATGGAGATGATCGACAGTTGAAAATCCCAATGCTGAGAACACCGACATGTTAAGGTAAGTGTGCGATATTAACAGACTGTAGGGTTAGGGGTGGATTAAGTGAGTTAGGTTTAGGGTGCGGGTCAGGTGAGTGTGCAATAGTGAAAGACTGTAGGCTTAGGAGCGGGTTAAGTGAGTTAAGGTTAGGGAGCGGGTTAGGTGAGTGTACGATAATGACAGACCTTAGGGTTATGGTTTGGGTTAAGGTTAGTGCATAGATAGTTGTGTATGTAAGGTTTAGTGTAGGTTTGTAAGGTTTTTGGTGTGCTTGTGTTGTGTGTGTGCTTTTTGGACAGGGGATTTGTTTTTTTTTTTGTTGACTATTGGGATTGTGGTTTGTCAGGCATGTGAAGTTTCGTATTTTTGAACTTTCGGTTTTGTGGTGTCGATGATTTTGTTGTCGGTGTTTTAGCATGTCGGTGTTATCAGGTAGACCCATACATATATATATATATATATATATATATATATTTTTTTTTTTTTTTTTTTTTTTCAGGGACAAGTGTCCATTTTTGAGAAGGAAAGATGGAGAAGAATACAAGGAAGACTATAAGACAAAGGAGGGAATAGAAAGAGGGTAAAGTTTTGGAAACAGGGACAAACAAACATAAACTACCAATAGAGAGACTAACAGGAGAAGTGCTCGTACACATGGGAGTTGACAGTGAAATTATAGACATACGGACAAAGGGAGGACATCGGTGATGGGGAGGAACGTGGCAGACAAGGAAGAGAAACACCATGATAGGGACATGTTTCTTAACCTGCAGACATTGAAGTTAGGTACAAAGTTCCTTGAAAATAGGTGCATCCAGCCAAAAATTTAGAGATTTAATTAGCATAAAATTTAAAAACAATCAGCACATAAGTCTTCCTGTTTATAGTAGGAATCTGGGATACTGCTTAGAAGCATGTTTCAAAGACAGAGAGTACAAAAATAATAGAAAAATACTTGGAAAAATATTATCACATTATCAAAGAGACAATGTAAAATCTGTAGACGTTAGTGGATTGCATTGCATAATTCTACAACACAAGGTAATTTATTTGTGCTTCTGAAAAAAGGAGATGTAAAATGTGTGTTCTCTTTCATTAATTATTGGTGCTTCTAGTATATTGGTCATGTAGTGTGGTTTTCTGTCTTCTAGACAGCTCCACGAATTGCATGTGATGAGGGTGATGAAAATTGTATGAAGGGGAAAATCGAATTTGTCATAGGGACATACCTCCAAAAATAGGTACATCATGTACAGGGGTAAATCAGGACTTTGGATAGGGAGTTTCCTCCAATATATGGACAGTTGAGAGGTCTGGATGTGGAGATAGGGTAGGTATAATTCTTTTGTGTCTATATTGCCTGGGATAGGGCCAGTGAAAGGTTAGACAGCATCCTGACTGCCTCTCCATTGGGTCTCATTTGAGGTGGTGAAGGCAGAGCCAAGCAGTAGTGTGACTCTTGAAATTACCCAAGGATCCTTTCCTGATAGCCAATGCGGGCTTACAGATACTAGTCTAAAAACTCCCCAATGGTGTGACTCTTGAAGTTATCCAAGGACCCTTTCCTGGTGGCCAGTGTAGGCTTACAGATACCAGTCCAGCAACTCCCATACTTCTTCTAACACCTCTCACCCTGAGATAAATGTTGAAAGCCTGTCACTGATCAAATAACAACACTCCCCTCCCACGAGTGATGAACAGAGGCCATAAGTGATGTCATCATGCTGCCCCCCCCCACACACACACACACACACACACACACACACTGAATGGGGAAGCAGGGCTGGAGAAGGCTGGGCCTAATAGGGGGTGAGGACATGTGTTATGCCATTAGCACAGCCATGGCATATGCTGCAGAAAATGGAAATATAAATGGACAGATATAAAACAACAAACATCAAATCAAATATAAAAAAGAAAGAGATAAAGAGAAGGAGAGAAACAAAAAAGAAGACATATTTTATTATTATGTGACATATGATGTAGCAGATTGCTATGTACATCTACTACAGAAGCAATAGAAATGCTACTAGGACACTTCAATAATTTCTGCCTATATGCACTACCTCAAGTCTTTATGGCAGGATGTGCTCGTAGGTGTGCAGTGTCACAGTTCCCAATTGCTGTGATTGTGTGTGAAGGTGTGGATGATGCAGTTGTAACGTGGGACTGCTGCATGGTAAATGCCATGGCTAGTGTGTGTGAATGGCTCTGTGGATCCCACCTAAGCACTGTACATGGATGTGGCCCACATATCATTGCTGTAGAAAGAAAAACAGATGCATGAACAACAGTGACCTTTGCTTAAGTGAAGCACGGGCAATGTGATACAAGTGGGCAGACAGCCTCCACCTGATCAGTGTACAACCTCCACAGATACACACTGACATCGTGCTCACATAGCTGACAGTAATAAGTGATACTACATAATAACTTCAGTGTACAACTTCCACAGAAACACACTGACATCGTGCTCACATAGCTGACAGTAATAATAAGTGATACTACATAATAACTTCAGTGTACAACTTCCACAGATACACACTGACATTGTGCTCACATAGCTGACAGTAATAATAAGTGATACTACATAATAACTTCAGTGTACAACTTCCACAGATACACACTGACATTGTGCTCACATAGCTGACAGTAATAAGTGATACTACATAATAACTTCAGTGTACAACCTCCACAGATACACACTGACATCGTGCTCACATAGCTGGTAGTAATAACAAGTGATACTACATAATAACTTCAGTGTACAACCTCCACAGATACACACTGACATTGTGTTCACATAGCTGACAGTAATAAGTGATACTACATAATCACTTCAGTGTACAACCTCCACAGATACACACTGATATCATGCTCACATAGCTTGCAGTAATAAGTGATACCACATAATAACTTCAGTGTACAACTTCCACAGATACACACTGACATTGTGCTCACATAGCTGACAGTAATAATAAGTGATACTACATAATAACTTCAGTGTACAACCTCCACAGATACACACTGACATCGTGCTCACATAGCTGACAGTAATAACAAGTGATAATACATAATAACTTCAGTGTACAACTTCCACAGACACACACTGACGTTATGTTCACATAGCTGGCAGTAATATTAAGTGATACTACATAATAATTTCAGTGCACAACCTCCACATATACACACTGACATCGTGTTCACATAGCTGACAGTAATAAGTGATACTACATAATAACTTCAGTGTACAACCTCCACAGATACACACTGACATCGTGCTCACATAGCTGACAGTAATAATAAGTGATACTACATAACTTCAGTGTACAACCTCCACAGACACACACTGACATCGTGCTCACATAGCTGACAGTAATAATAAGTGATACTACATAATCACTTCAGTGTACAACCTCCACAGATACACACTGACATCGTGCTCACATAGCTGACAGTAATAAGTGATACTACATAATAACTTCAGTGTACAACTTCCACAGATACACACTGACATTGTGCTCACATAGCTGACAGTAATAATAAGTGATACTACATAATAACTTCAGTGTACAACCTCCACAGATACACACTGACATCATGCTCACATAGCTGACAGTAATAATAAGTGATACTACATAATAACTTCAGTGTACAACTTCCACAGATACACACTGACATTGTGCTCACATAGCTGACAGTAATAATAAGTGATACTACATAATAACTTCAGTGTACAACCTCCACAGATACACACTGACATAGTGCTCACATAGCTGGTAGTAATAACAAGTGATACTACATAATAACTTCAGTGTACAACCTCCACAGACACACACTGACATTGTGTTCACATAGCTGGCAGTAATATTAAGGGATACTACATAATCACTTCAGTGTACAACCTCCACAGATACACACTGACATCGTGCTCACATAGCTGACAGTAATAATAAGTGATACTACATAATAACTTCAGTGTACAACTTCCACAGACACACACTGACATTGTGCTCACATAGCTGGCAGTAATATTATAAGATACTACATAATCACTTCAGTGTACAACCTCCACAGATACACACTGACATTGTGCTCACATAGCTGACAGTAATAAGTGATACTACATAATAACTTCAGTGTACAACTTCCACAGATACACAGTGACATCGTGCTCATTTAGTTGACAGTAACATTATGGGATACTATATAATAACTTCAGTGTACAACTTCCACAGACACACAGTGACATTGTGTTCACATAGTTGAGAGTTATATTAAGGGATACTACATAATAACTTCAGTAAAGCATGTTAACTCCTGTGCCTTAAGAGGCACTTCATCCATTTCTATATGACGAGGAAGTACTTTATGTTCTCCGCTTAAGCTGCAAAATAATGAAAAATAGTACAGATCTATTCAATTAAATGCCCGAGTTACATCATAAATATCTAGAACAAAGATGACAGTACACTAAAAAGATTACAATACTTGCAGTACATCTCAGCTCTGACCTCTTCCTCTAAATCTAGAAGGTCAGGACTTCTCCTCTGCAGATTACTGCAATGTTGCCAGCATTGTTCACCAGAGTGAGGCTTGCCAGTGGCATCAGTCACCACCCTGGCAAGACTGTGTTAGGCATCCAATGTGTACTTGGGACCCTCAAAGGAGTCTCCAGTGAAGTGCTCCTAGTGGTTTCTGTGATGTAGAGATATAATGACTTTGCTTTTCTTTTTCTGCACAACGTAAGAGTCCTACCAACATTGGTACCCTTGGAAACCATGGCCATTTACCTGGTTATATTCAAGAAAATGATAGATGCTGTCAGTACATGGCATGCAACATCAGGCAGTTAATTAGTATGACCAGTTGCAATGCTACAACTGCTTAACATAGAAATACATGGCATAGCATTATAGCATACCTCTCAACTGTCCAGATTTGCCTCATATTTTTTGGTCTGTTTCTCATAAAATTGTGTTTTTTCTGGCAAATCATTGTGGACTGAATTCAGAAAATATAGGCAGACATTTGAGTTTCAGACTTCATATATTTCAGAAAATTCATGCTAATGTAAAACCTGTTATTCTATCAACTTTCTAAGTTTGTAAGAGCAATAGTTAAAAAGTCCCCCTATTTTTGTGGCTTTGTCCAGATGTTTTAATCTAAAAGGTTGAGAGTTATGCATTATAGGATATGAACACTGGCACAGAAAATGTGTACAGGCTTCATGGTGCCTAACTGTGATAACAGTTTTTCTCTTTAGTGCCTCTGTGGGCTGCAGAAATGAAACGTATTTTCCCACATCTGGGCAGAGGTCACTGATCTATACATATATGCTCAGTGTACTTCCCAGGTGTCCATGCTAGTGCACGTAAGTGAGTGAACTTCTTAGTGCGACATTAGTTGCTGCCACAATAAGAAAAGTATGTGATTCAGAAATGTTCATTACAATGTGCTTGTTATCACAACAGCCATGTTAGAAGTTTGAAATTGCAAAGCCCCTGCATCCTCTGTGGGCCTAACCTTGTTATGAAAAATTGCTTCACAGCAACAGGCTGAACAGTACTGGAGAGTTGCTGAGAAGAGTTCGTACGGGGTAAGTGTGTTGTTAGTGGTATTTGTATCACTTGCTACTCGTGTATTTTTGCAGTGCTTCATGATATGTTTGGCACACTGCCATTATAGTATTTGTTTATTTATTTTCTTTTTTAAAGTAAAGTGGTGCTGCCATTGTGCTGAGGAGTGTTACTGTGACTGAGGCTCTACCACTATGGCAAGAAAAATACTGGGTAAATGGGGTTGCAGGGCACCTTTCATCTCAGACGTGAAAGTTTTGTGTGTTGTTAAAGTTCACAGATACCTCTAGGCCAAGGCATGAGTGCTCCATCTAATGCCAACTGATATGACAGTTCTCTGAGGTATTGTGCAGGGTGATAATTATAACACAAACTGAAACACTGTTATAATTAACAGCACTGTCTGTGTTATGTTGCTGGGGTGGGGCAATGTGTGATGTGTATATTACCCACTAGGACATTTACACCTGGGCCATTATGCTTAGAGTTTTATACAACTTCCTGTGAGTGTTTACTGTGGATTGCGTGCATGTTGGTAGGGACAATGGTGAACAGATAACACAGTGAAAAGTAGAGCATAGAATTTGAAACTTTATTCAGTGTCAGTAAAGTCAGTTAATGTTTACAAGTTGTGTCCCTACACCTCCCCCCTTTTCACCCCAACCTTCATGTACCACACAGAGTTGTTGAAATGTCTAGGCTATTACTAAGTGGTTGGGGCTGGTACTGTACATTGAGTCATGTCTGTCTAACTCTGTAGGTGTCATACTTTGCCCCATATGTACTCCTGTTTGGGCTCAGTGAGGAATTGCTCACAGGAATGTTTTCTCTTTGTGGCCTATGTAAAACAAAAGATCACCAGCTGTGTCATAGTATGACAGGGCATTGTACATCAGGCCTATACTATTTCAAGCTGGCGTTTAGGATTGGATGGTATGCTAAGGCCTATACACATACCTATGCACAGAAATGTCTGTGTACTGAGTAGACTGCATTCACAGCTTGCGGGGTGTGATGTTGTATAATCATGTTGACCTGAAGGATGTATACATATCATCTGATGGCCTAACTGGATGGGTGAATGGGAAGTTTCCCTGTATACAGAGAACCACAGAATCACTTTGGTATTTTACTTGCATTAATGTTAATTAACAGTGCCACTCAGATACTGTTTTGTATTTTTGTGTCATGAATCATCGGTGCAAACCTACCAGCACCCACTGCTGAAGTCCTCCAAAGACAGCATGGCAACTACATGTTGGACTATGCAGCCTATGCATTTACAGATGCCAACAGCAGCCCCCACATAATGGCATGTGTGTGCCCTATGCTATCCTTCAGAGTACCTGTGACACCGGCACCATGTAGGTAACACCCTGAGTGCACACATCACACCTTCCCAGCTATCTCATACTTGCATGTGTGTAACTGCCTTTACATATTTCCATGGACACATGTTTTTTGCCACCTCTAATCTGCAGATTTTGTATCTGTGTATGAGTATATAAGGTATTACCATAATAATGTTCACAGGCATATCTCCTTTCACCTTGTCATGCCACAATGAAAGAAGCATTGAACATGCAAGTTCTCCCTTGCAGAGAATGAGATCCTGTTTCAGGCACTCAGTGTGCACCATTGGCAGATGATCATTTATGAAAGATCTGTCTGCACCTTCAGTGAATGTGCCTGGTGGGATATGACAGCAAACATAAATGCTGTCAGTGGTCAAAATAAAAACTACAACCAGGTCAGATGACAGACCACTGTCATCATGCATGCTACTAAAGTGTCCAGACGTTTGCCTCATTTTTTGATCTGTCCTTCATAAAAATTTGTGGCTTTCAGGCAAATCATTGAGGAATGATGTTACAAAATAATAACATACATTTGAGTTTCAGATTACATATCCTTCAAAATATGCATGGTAATGCAAACTTTATTATTCTAACAACTTGTATAAGTTTATAAGAGCAATATTTAAACTCTGTCCCTGATTTTGGGCCTCTGTCCACCATTATCTTTGTACTGTCCAGTCTTCTTGCAGCACTGAGGCAGCCTGCTTACTCTAGGAGCACAGGGCCACAGGAGGTGGTCTGCCAACTGAACCTTTATTGACAGACATGGAGGAGATCTTGGCATCTCTGAAGGAGGGTCCAAACAGTTCTGGCATCCCTGATGGAGAGATAGACATTGCTGCTGCTGATGCTCCAGGTAAGTGTGTCTTAACATGGACTAGTACGTGCCACAGTATTTCACTGTGGGGGGTGGGGGTTAATACTACTTACAAGCATGACAACTTTCTTTTTACAGAAATCTCATGGTTTCAAGTTCTGAGGCCAACTGCTCAAGGCATGTTACCTATTATTTTCCTGTACCAGTGTATTAAGTATTACTACTGCATTCACAGATCTATATGTATTACTGAAGAGGTCTGTCTTAGTTCAGGTCATTTCTTGCTGTTTTCACAGTGTGTTATCAGAGTCTTCTATTATAGACACAGGCTTGCCTGATGTTGGGGAAACTTTCTGGCTCTAATGATGATGGCAGCCAAATTCCAGCATGGTCAGGGGTCACTTTTTCAGTGGTGGACTCTGGCAATGTAATGACCACATCCCCACCACATTTCATAGATGGAGCTTCAACCCACCCTACATATGCAGGATAACCCACATGGACAGGGAGATGTAGACACGTGCTCATGGAGCAGCCCACCACCTGTAGCACAGTCATCCTTGGGTGCTTCAGCTCCATACAGCATGAAGATTACATCATGAAATGGCATGTCAGTGGCTGAGCATCCTATGGGTACCATCCACCTCCCAAGTTAAGTGCATCCATAGCTGCTGCCTAGTGTTTGTGCAGGGCCATAATACAGGGACAGCAGGTAAAAGCACAGGTGTTACTGAGGTGATCAGGGTAGTATATGTTTTGTGTGATGACTGGAGGGAGTGCATGGTTCACAGGTGCAATATCATGGATATGAGGCACAGGGAGTTTGCTCACAGAGTGCAGAATGAAGATAATGAAGAGACTAATAATGAACCCATTGGAACACTCCACGTATGGAATCAGTTCGACCAGTCCCAGACAACGTTAGGGATGAGGCTTTGAGACCAGTTGTTCCAACAAGTGATATGCTGGCTGCAAATCCTTCTTTTTCCCTCCTCAGTCCCCTTCCCATAGATTGAGAAGGCAGGAAGAGTTGTTCTGAGAGCCAGTTGAGGCACAGATGGCTCCAATCTGTGAACCAAGTGGATGCCAGGGTGGCTACCAGGAACAAACGTCGAATCAATTGATTTTTAACATCTCTTCTTATGAGCTCAGTATTGATCAGATCAGCTTGTTGAATAAAGGTCTTCCCTTTATACCTGCTGTGAGATCAGCTGTTACAGATGTTATTTTAGACCTTAAATTATTTGCTAGAAATGCCTTCTTGAACTCTATGTTTCCATACTCTGACACATATGTCCCGGATATTTAAAAAAAAAATAGCTCTTTTACACCTAGCCCTCATCCACTGATTGATGTATTTACTACATTGTGTGAAAATGATCTTTGTAAGGAGATGACAGATAGTGGAAAGCATCTTTTTACAACTTGACTACTGGTGAATGTGAGACACTCAGGACCTTGCGAGAGACCCTCAATATTGAGATTCGTCCTGCTGATTGTAGTGATGGATAAATTGGCCTATGTTTCCCAGATGCACACCATGTTACAAGATGGTGCTACATATAAGCGCTTACATAAATTCCAAGTGGATGGGTCAATTAACAGAGTTGATTTTTATATCTATGAGTTACACATGACAGGTCTTATTAGTCTGGACCTTTACAATTATTTTTCTGTTCAACATCCAGTAGTACCTGTTATCTATGGTTTCACTAAAGTGCATAACAGTTTGATGGACCGTCCTGTCTGTCCGATTGTCTCAAGAAGAGGCTGAATCACCAAACCACTCAATATTTGTTGAGAAAGCACTTCGCCCTATACTAGATGGTATTCCAAGCTTCCTTAAAGATGCCAAGTATTTTCTTTCTGATTTGTATTTATGGTCTACTACGCTTATTGATAAAGATAATTTACTTCTTGTCACCTTGGACATTAATTCTTTGTTTACAGTTATACCTAATGAGGCAGGCATAGATAAAGTAAAAGCTTTTTTGACCACCTCTATTGATTTCGCTAACAATAAGACTATGGTCATTTGTTCACTCTTTGAGCTCATTCTAGAAAATAATGTATTTGTTTTTGGTGATGTTTACTACCTCCAACTAATTGGTATGGCTATGGGCACTGTTTGTGTGAACTCCTGTTCCAACTTAGTTCTTGCACAATGGGAGCAGGAATCAGTGTATGCCAGCAATCCATTCATTGACTACATATGCTACTATAGGCATTTTGTTGATGATGTCTTTATAGTTTGGAAAGACACTGAGTATGACTTGTCCTGCTTCATTGATTATCTACAAAGTACCACTGACTTTTTTAAGATTTACTTGTAAGAGCTCACATACTAGATAGATTTTCTTGATGTATCCATTAGTATGAGTGCATTAGGTGAATTTACTACAAAGCTCCATAAAAAAAACTGCAAGAAGAAGAATATCTTCCACAAAATGGGCATGCATCCTCGATGGATCCCTAGGAACGTGTAGAAAGGGCAATGCCTTAGAACTATGAGAATGCATAATAAAGACAGAATGCATAATAAAGATGACCTAGGTGTGGAAGGTTTGCATGAGACGTCTAAGGAATTCATCATTAGAGGTTACTCTTTGACTGAGGTTGCTGAAGTTGTTAATGAGGTCCATGCACTGAAGACACTGTTGCTAAACCATATTTTGCTGAAGGATGGGTTGACAATATACATTCTATTTCTCTGAGACAGGTCAGAAGGAATACGTGTATGGTGTTCACATATTCAAGTGATATTGGGACTGTCTGCCAAATTGTTAAAAGGAATTGGCATATTCTTATGGCAGATCAGCATTTAAAGGAAGTTCTGTGTCCGGAACCACAATTTTCTTTTCACAATAATCAGTCACTTAAGTGTGTTTTGTGTTACAGGACTTTCCATAAACCTATTTTATTTATTTATTTATGTATTGCATTTAACCAGGAAAGTCCACTGGGCCTAGAAAGAGCCCATTTTCAGTGGTGGCCCGGGGAGAAAAGCTCCACATTAATTGCATACAAACGTAAAAATGTTAATATGTAGGACATTTTGAAGCAGATACAAATAATCCTTAATTACATGCAAGAATGAAAAATGTTGATACATAGGATGAAGTATTTTGAGCAGTACTTTCACACTTAAAGTAATGTCAGAAGCAGTAATAATATTTACAGTCAGGTATAAATATGGAAGTAATGATGCCTTGCATTTGAGATAACAGATGAGTATAAATTCCTTGACATCGTAAATATGCTTGCCCCCCACTAGGAAAATACACCACAAATCTAAACAATTACTATAGCTATCTAATGATGCCAAACTTCTAATTAAAAAAGGGGCAGAGTTTGTCACTATATCACACCACCAAAGATAAACATGACTTCTCCCTATATCAACAACTTAGAAACCAAGCTAAGAAACAAGTCATCAATGACAAAAAAAACTTACTTTGTAAACTGCCAACAAAAGCATCAGTACAACCCCCAAAAGTTTTGGCAAAACATCGACCACCTACTTAACCGCGGGAAAACTTTCACCCCTTCTCCTTCCTCATCTAATTCCTCTGAGCCTTTAGCCTCACAGTTCAACTCTCATTTTATCAAATCAATCACCTCCCTCTTGGATAATAAAGAACACCTACCCCTCTCAGTCCCAATCCCTCCAACTGAGAACACAAACCTTTTCTCCTTTAAACCCATTCAAGCTGATACATAAAAAAAAAAACTCCTTAGTAAACTAAAACACTGTTGTCTTGCTGCTGTCGATCTACCCAATGAATTTCTAAAAGTAGCCACACCATCCATTGCCTACCCCATATCCATTCTAATCAATCACTCTCTCTCAGAACAGTATGTGTCACATCTCTGGAAGATTTCTCACATGATACCCCTCCACAAGGACAGCCCCTCTAGAGATATTTCAAACTACAGACCCATTGCAATCCTTTCTCCCATAGCAAAAATCCTAGAAAAATGTATAACCACCAACTCATGTTCCACTTCACCACTAACAATCTACTATCCATTTCTCAGCATGGTTTCAGACCTAAACATAGTACTACCACAGCTCTAATAACCTTCACTGAGATTGCTCATCAACTCAAAAATCAAGGCCAGCTAGTCTCCGCAATTTTCCTGGGCATGTCAAAAGCCTTTGATACCATATCCCACCAGCTGCTACTCAACAAACTTGCAACTTATAATCTAAGTTTATCATCCCTAACATGGTTACACAGTTATCTCTCTAACCAAAAACAAGCTACAAAATGGGAGAACAAACTCTCCCCACTTCTACCAGTAACCACTGGGGTACCCCAAAGTTCCATACTTGGTCTCCTCCTTTTTGTCTTATTTACCAACAACCTACATTCTGCCACCCAGCTTGCCACCATCATCCACTATGCAGATGATTCCACTCTTATCTGCACAGCCTTTTCCATTCAAGAGCTTCAACAAAAAATGCAGAAAGCTTTCCTAGACATTGAAAACTGCCTCTCCAACCACCAACTCATTTTAAATCCAAACAAATTAAATTAATGATTTTCACTAACAACTCATCCAAACTCAGCTCTCTACCTCTCTATATTTTCTCCTCTAATGACACTAAAATTGAACCTACAGATGAGAACAAGCTCTTAGGAGTTACTATTGATGGCAGACTAAAATTTGACAAGCAATCTCACTATCAGTCAAGAAA
Organism: Protopterus annectens; assembly: GCF_019279795.1. Taxonomy (NCBI): domain Eukaryota; kingdom Metazoa; phylum Chordata; order Ceratodontiformes; family Protopteridae; genus Protopterus; species Protopterus annectens. The sequence goes on from NC_056749.1 coordinate 109,508,716, forward strand.
GTTCATACAAAACTCAGAGCTCTATATAGGGCCAAACCATACCTCACAAACCAAGCCAGAGTAGCCACAGCTAGATCTCACTTACTTTCCACCCTGCTCTACTGCTCACAAATATTCACCAGTCTACGTCAGACTGACATTAATTATCTAGAGTCCTGCTATAACAAAATAGCTAAGTTTGCCACCAATCAACCTCCATAAGACTGCTCATTGTTCTGTTCTTCAACTACTTAACTGGCTGGAACTACCAAACCTGCTAAAACTAAACTAACTTAGTTTAGACCACAACGTAATACATAAACCCAGCAAATGCCCTGCACTCTCAAGCCTCATTCAACCAAATTCTAACTGCAGATCTCTTAGATTTTCTGACAGACTATTGCTAAAAGTTACCCAGTCTCACAACTATCATGGTGACTCCCTTTATTCCTATAAAGTAGCTAAAGATTCCTCAGCATATCCAAAACAACCCAACATATCCTCATTTAAAAAAAACTAAGAGTTTATCTCAATAGCAAATGGCTCTGCCCCTGTAGTGCTCCGGACTAGTTTTTCTCTCTCCCCTATTATTTCCCATCCCTCTTTCTCACATATCCAGTTTTCTGCACACTTATACATCTAGTGCTTACAAACCCTTTTTCTTCAGATGGACATATCTATTTCTTTGCTAGAGCTTGCGCTTGCACTCTTATATTGTTATTTATATGTATCTTAATAACTACTGTTCCCTTATGTAACTACATACTACATCTTTTAATTACTGTCAGTACATGTGTTTTATTATTACTTGTCCTATCTTATGTAATTTGAAATTTGTTAAATATTAACTAACTGTACTGTTATGGAGAGTTTCTCCCTGGGTCTCTGCTGAAAATGGGTTTCTTGCCCAGTTGGACACTACCAAGTTAACAAATGTAAATAAATAAACATGTTTGTAGAGTTCTTACCTGAGAAGAGTTGACTTCAGGGTAGAAAGGAGGCAACAGAAAGGCAAAAAGAGGAAGAGACAAGTCAAGGTGACAGCAAGGAGTCAGAATGGTACAGAGAAAGAGAGGGGAATATTTGTAGATGAATGGTTAAGGTTGAGGCTCCAGAGTGGTAAGTCAGGTGTTGGGGTTATTTGTTGGGGTACAGGAGCAAAACCAGTGAGAGGAGAGATGTAATTTGAGGGATTTTTTTAAAGGAAGCAAGATTGCTGATTGTCCTGAGTGAAGAAGAAAGATTATTCCATAACTTGGAGACAGCATGAGAGTACAACATTTGGCCGCCTGAGAGCTTGGGTTTCTCGACAGACAGTAACATTTTGTTTTCAAACCTGAGATGCCAACTGGGGTGTTACATGGTCAGTATGGATGAGAGGGAAGGGCAGATTTCAGGTTGGTAGATTATCTTGTGGGCTGTAGTTAACTGTAGATAAGTAAGATGGGGGGGATTCTAGGCAATTTAGTTGCTGCAGAGAGGAGCAGTGTTGGGTAGAAAGTTTGCATTTGTAACAAATTTAGCGACTTTGTTGTAGCAAGAGTCAAGTTTATTTTTAAGGAGGATTGTAGGTTGGTGAGGATGGGGGTGCCATATAGAAGAGTTGGAAGCAGGAAGGATGAGGCCAGGGCCTTTTTAGCAGAGAGGCTAAGGAAATAGTTGTGCCTATAAAGGGCACCTAGCTTTTGATGTTTTTTTTTTTTTTTATGTTGCTGTAGATGTGACAGCCAAAAGTTAATTTGTCATCAATAATGACACCTAGCAATTTGGTACTAGGGACAACTTCAATGATAGTGTTGTTATGGGAACAAACAGTAAATAGTGGCTTGTCAACAGGGCTAGATTTTTTTGGGGTAAATAATAAGAGCTTTGTTTTACTTGGGTTAAGGACAAGGTGGTTCTGGGACATCCAGCATTCAGTAAAGGTAAATGCTTCTTGGATAAGACTCTGTAATACAGTGATAGATTTAGAAGAGACGATGATAGTTGAGTCATCTGCATATTGGATGACAGTACTGTAGATAAGAGTGTTATGAAAGTTATTGACAAATATACTGAATAGGATGGGACCCAGATTTGAACCTTGAAGAACATCTGTATTAGTAGTAATGAAAGGAGAGGAAGAATGCTGCTATATGGTAGATTGCTGCCTAGTGCTGAGATAGTTAGTAAAACATTGTAGGGTGGGAGGAGATATGCCAAGGTTAGAGAGTTTAGTAAGCAGTAAGGAGTGGGAAATGGTGTCAAGTGGCTTTGATAAGTCAAGAAAGAGTGCAGAGACTAAGGAGCCAGCATTATGAGCTCTATTTACTGTGTCCAAGAAGAAAATGAGGGCAGTGTTGGTGCTATGTCCGGGCCTAAAGCCATGTTGAGTGGTGGAAAGGATTTGGTGTCTTACCAGATGACTTAGGAGCTGAGTATGAATACACTTCTCTAGTTTTTTAGAAATGGGGGAACGAATGGTGACGGGACAGAAGTTTGGGATGTTGGAGTTGTTGCTGCCTTTATGAACAGTGATAACAAATGCTTTCTAACAGATATTGGGTATACAGGATTCTTGAATGGACCTGTTAAGGAGGATGCTGATAGGATATGCAATGGAGGGGGCTGCTCATTGTAGGTATTCTGCAGGTAAATTATCTGAGGCATTGGCACATGGTTTTGGTTTATGAAGAAGCTTTTAGATGGTGGATGTGGGAATGGCTGATAGTGAGAAGATAGGTAGAGGTTTTGACGGGATATGTGCTGATGGTGTTACTTGGGGGTCTGGGTTGATGGGTAGGAAGGTAGTAAGTTTGGAGATGGTGTCAATAAAGTATGTATTAAAGAGTGAGGCTAGCTCTGATGGAGTTTTTACTGGGTTTGGGCACGGGGTATTGTTAGTTCCTGGGTGGAGTAGGAAGTTGATTGCTCCCCAGAATTTCTTGGGATTTTGTTTGAAAAGCTTGGAAGTATTCTTTTTTGTTTTTGACAACTAAGCATTTAGCCTGATTGCAAAGTTGTTTGTATCGCACAAGGTTGGAATGTGTTTTGTTTTTTTGCCAGGCTTTCCAGGTTTTGTCCCTAGAGGACATAACTTGCTTCGTGGACTTTGCTAGCCAGCAAGCATGTTTTGCTTTGATTCTCTTTAGTCTGAGTGAGGCAAGACTATATCTTGAGAAATGTAGAATTAAATAATTCCACAGCTTCATTAAGTGGAAGAAATGTCAGTGGGCTCCAGTTAGTTTTTTGCAGGATATCACTGAAGGTATTTTTGGAGAAGTGGGATAGATTACTGGTATATCTATACTGATGTATGTGTGGTAAAGAGGTGGGCTTACGTATTATGAATGCTAGAGAGTGGTCGCTAAATACTGTCAGGAAGTGTGCCAGAGGAAGAAATTTTGTCAGGATCAGAAACCAAGATCCAATCCAAGGTTGAGCCTTTGTTTTTGTTATTGTCAGGTCTGGTAATGTCAGAGATTAGCTGAAAATAAATGTGAAGGTTGATATTGGTAGAGGGGTTATTATTGGAGATGTCTAGCCAGTTGATATTAACATCGCATAGAAAGATAGTTTAGTTTTTTATGTTGTTGGCTGCCCAGGCAAGAATTTCTTCTAGAATCGGAGTATTGTTGCCTGGGGGGATTGAATATAACTGATGCAAAGGCTTTTGCAGTTATTATGTTTTAGGAAGGTAACAAGTGGCTCTGCAGTGGAACAAAGGGGAATTGGTTTAGAATATGAAATAGCTGTGAAAGTATTTGGGAATAGTAAGGTGGCACCACAGCCTTGTTTATGGAGTCTGTCAGCTCTGAGGCAGGAGTAGTTTGAGGGTAGAAATTCAGAATCATTGATATATGGTTTTAGCCATGTTTCAGTGATGGCAGTAAAATTTGGTTTATATTGATTCAGCCATGCATGCAGTTGAGGAATTTTATTTCTAATGCTCTGGAGATTTATTGTGGTGAAGGTTAGGGATTTTACTGAGTTAGGGGAATTATGAGGGGGGGAGAAGGGCTGGGGTTAGGATGTATATCACCACACAGGACTAGATTACAGACAACTGGGATATTGCTAGGTAGGGTCTTCTTTTTTGGATTACTGAAGTATTTGTGAACCTGGCAGTGAGGAAGCCTGTGTTGTGCAGAGAGGAGGGTTGGTTTCTTTTATAAGATTATATCAGTTCCATAGAGACTAGAACAGATTGCAGTATAGTTGAGGAGGGTGTGAATGTGGGGTGATGTAGAAGAGGAGGGAGGGGGGTAGATAGGTTGAGTGAAATGATAGTCGTAGAAGGAGAGAGAGGTAAAGAGTAAATGTGAGGAGAAAGATGTTGAATAAAAGAGGCATAGTTGAGTAATATCTAATGAGGGGAGGTTAGGGTGAGTGTTGAGGAGTGTGATTGAGGATGGGGTATATAGGTAGGGCTGCAGGAAAATATAGGATGTATGAGAGTATAACGATGTATTTGAATTCCTGTATGTCGGATATGGGAAGTTGTGTGTAGTGGGAAGTGGGTTTAATGGAAGGGTGTGGAGTCTGGAAGGGAGATGAGGTGGGCAGTAAGAAGAGAGGGAGGGGTGGAGTGTGTGGTGGTAATGAGGATGGCTGTGAGTGTGATAGTTGTTGAGAGGAGTGGGTGGAATGTGGAGGAAGAGTTGTGTGATTGGCAGTTGGGTGGGTAGGTGTGGCAAGGATAACTATAAATGTAACTGATGTGGGGGTGTGGGAATGGGGTAGGGTAGGGAAGCAGAGTGAGCCCGAGGACAGCAAAGGTGAATGGAGTGGGTTTGCCCAGCTGGAAGAAGCAAGAATGCCAAAAAATAATCAGTCAGCCAGTTACAGCACTGGGATGCCCATTAGCAGGTACGTTGAACTGTGTTCATCAGAGAGAGCTCTTATTAAATTATAACAGGGTAGAAAAGGCTGCTAGGGGAAAGACTATATTCCTGTGATGTTAAGGGTTTTATGTTTTTATAAATTGTTTTTCTTTTAACTTACTAATTTTGCATGCGAGAAAGGATGGATTTATTCCCTTTATTCAGTAAAAGTGGAGAATGCAGTACGCATTGACTGTGGCTTGTTTATGCTGCCATCTAGTGGTGTAAGAGGGGAAAACAGCACCTTCTTTGTCTTGTTCTGATCGGCTATGTACGTTCCCATGTCATTCCTGTAAAGTCTGCAAGCATATATTTGTCAGTAATAGCACTGGACTTTATGCCTGTAATTCTCATATAGACATTGTTTTTTTATGCCAACTGTAAGAGTGCCAATTTTGTTTACTTGGCTTTGTGTCAAGCATGCGACTCTTACTATGCTGGCAAAATAAATAGGATGCAGAAAGACAGGACTGTGGCACATGTAGGGGATATCAGGAATAAGAGGATGGCTAACACTTTTATAGGTTCATAGGTTCATAGGTTCGTACTAGGCTATCTGCCCTAGGGCATTTATAAGCCTAGCCAGAGTGTGTGTGGCTTTCACCACCCCTTAGGATGAGAATACTATGCCCATTTAGGGTTTAGTTTACTGTGCCTCTGTCTAGTAGTGACACAGAGATGACCCCCGGGGTAAACCTACGATCTCCCATCAACTTTTTGTGGAATGTGATGCTGCTCATTGTTTTACACTTGCTATCCTTGAAATGCTAACTGAGTATTTACAGGGTGGTGATATTGTGAATAAGATGGGGTGCAGAGAGCTGCATTGGATTATTAAACAGGGAGCCAATGTTAATCCTGGTTTAAATGACAGTATTTCTGTGGGCCAGTGCTTCATAAGCATGACCTCCTTCATTGAGTTGATTGGTTCAGCACTTTGTTTTATGAATGAGCAGCAGCTTTCACTATTTATGTCATATTTAAATTATGTGTCTGCTATATGTGTTTTTATTGGTTGACTTTTAGATTTCTGTGTTGATTGGTGCAGCTCTCTTAATAAGGGCTGCAGTCTGCTGTTTTGTATTAAGGTCTGAGGAAGCGGTCTTCGGTGAAAGCGCTTACCTTTTTGTTATTAAACTTCTTGTTTTATTTCTACTTTAGTTTGTTTTTATTACACTGCTTTTTGCTGCTCGTTGCTGAGGTGGTTGAAGTCTTCTTTTTGAATTATACTTTGTTGTGGATTTGTTCAACCTTTGCCTGCAGATGTTCCGGTTTCTCTTTTGGATAGTCATCCTTACAGCAGATCTTCCACAGACTCCTCATCAATCGTCTCTTCTGCTGCTGAATCAGGTATTTCTTCCCCTAGAATATCTCTGCCCTGCTGTAACTGTTTGCATATCAGGATGTTGTATAATACTGCACAGACTGCAAATATTTTACTCCATCCTGCAGGGGATTGAATATAACTATGATGCAGTGTAGCACCATATACATCCAAGCAGTGGTAGCAGGCCTTTAATGACCCAGTCCTGTGACAAGTCAGGATTGTAGTTCTCTGCCATGACCTGGGGTGTCTAATAGGTATCATTAGCAATGACTCTAGAGCATATCTGACATCAACAAAAGGATGTCCCTGGGAAAATTCACACTGTAGAGCCTGCTGAAATAGGTCACATGTCTGCTATCTGTGAGAGTCATGGGAACTGCTTACGTGGCCTGCAGATGCATTTTATATTATACCTGTGCATTACAATCCACCTGAAGTGGGTAGAGTGGAATCTTGTTATGATTAGTATACTTTTGTCCCTGCTCTTCAGGGAGATGTATTGTAATATGGGTGTAGTCTATGGTCTCCAGCATCTCTGGGAACCAGTCTATATGGTAAGAAAAGCTGATATGGTGTTACCTGTCCCCTCTGTGGTCTGTGGAAATCACACATGCTTTCTCACATGCAGTAGTATGACAGACAGGAACTGGAGTAGTATCATTTAGGCAGATTCTGGGTTACACCCACCATATGCCCCTTGGTTGCTGAAATATCCGTGTAGCTAGTCCAAACCTTGGTGTTTGCAGGAATATGTAATTCACACATCCCCCTAGCCTGCAAATGAAAACAACACATTTTGATCATTTCTTGCATGGTGCTTCTCTCCACTTGGTAATGGTCCACAGTTACAGTGTCATGGATGACGTGATATGTTAGGTGCAGATTAATGACTAAGAACCCCGAGAATAATAACTACTCTCAGTGATAACAGCCTCTTGCTGATACACATTTACTAGTGTGGTGGCTACTCTGTACATGGTTTTACGATCTGCCTCCTATAACTCCAAGTTGTAACTCCAGTCAACAACACTGGACTTACCACTAATAATGCAAACATTCAACTTACATAAACAACATATTAAAACATTTAAATATACCTAGCAATAAAAACATGCTGCTTCACTTTATTTCCTACAATAATTACAAGTGAATGTGTATGGTCAGAATTTTCAAAAAAAAAAGTTAAGCCTCCCTGGATTTTGCATCTCTCATCACAACATATATACGCATTTGAATCACTCTTCCTATTTACCCTCATTTGCATATGTGATGGCCCTTCTTTTAATGCTGTTGTTCATTTTCATGTCAATATACTGCATTCTGACACTATGCAAGCTCATGAATTTCTCAGGTTTCCACAGTCACACTCACTGTTTCTCTCATCACCCTCACCTGCCATATGGCTGCTCTTCATGCAAAATGTACAGCCTAACATCTTTGAGCATCAGTTTTTTTAGATCATGTTTATAGCTCATAAAGTTGAGCCATTCATGTCCACATAATCTAATATCTTTTCCCCTGTATGCTTACTGTGTAACCTTAGCTTTCCAAACAACACAACTTTTTATTTTATTGATAGTTATTATAATTGCATTTGTTTTCACTCTGTATTTCATTTAATACTTCCTGAAGAATTGTGACATCATTTTGACAAGTAATGCTCTTCCCTGTCATACTATGATCTACGTAAGTGTTGTGAAAAACAAAGGAATGGACAATCAGGTCACAGAAGTATACATTAAAAGGAAAGGGATCTAAAGAATACCCTGAGGGACACCACAGGAAAGAAGATAAATTCAGAAAATGCCTCCATCCAGTTCAACAGACAGTACCTGTTTACTTAAAGATGATGTTGGTGAAGGCTGGCCAGTTTTGAGGTTTGTAGATGAGGTAGTAGATGATGAAAAGTTGGAAATATATATAGTAGTGAGGTAGCTATAGACACAATGTGTCCAACATGTGGCCCTAGGGCCAAAATCCAGCCCAAGAAAGCATTTTATCTGGCCCTTGATATGTGTTACAACATGTTTTGAATTAACAGATACATGTGGGACATGGTAATGTGGCCCCGCAAAACATTGTGAAGTATGGTAAGTAGGCGCTGAACTATTTGGTAAGTGGCCTTGAGCCAAAAGGGTTGGGCAATGCTATTCTAGGCAGTTCTATTCTCTGATGACTGTCATAGATTGGCTGTATTTAGCAATGTTGTTAAAGCACTGCTCCAGTTTGTATAGTTGAGAGAACTGTATTTTAATACATTTGGGTGTGGAATACAGTACGGTTGACAGGAGGAGGGTGGACATCATGTTTTCTATGCAGAATCTGTCAGAATTTTTTTCTGTACAAGGAGCTTAGCTTTTGATATGTTCTTTGTTGTTTTCACCAAGTGTCAAATGTGATAGTCAAATTTCAGGATTTCATCTATGTACACTCCTAGAAGTTTTGAGCACTGAACAAATTTGTTTTTTGTATGGTCAGAGAAAGCAACTGTAAAGGTAGTTTTCTGAGCTTCATATTGCTTGGGGGGATTCATTTTCTTTTCTTTGAGTTGAGGAATAGCTGTGAGTTGGACAGTCAAGGTTAAACTGAGTTGAAAGAAACCTTAAGTTATTGTATACAGAGAATCAAAAGTGTGAAGTCATAATCATATTGTGTAATTCATGCATTTTTATTGGCTGTGGGGAGGTTATTGATAAAGATATTAAAGAGTATTGGGCCAAGGACTGATCCTTGGGGTTGGGGGGGTAATTGAAATGAGGAGAAAAAAATGAAAAATCATTTTGCCATTTGATGGACTGGGATCTCTTGGTAAGCTATCTATGGAACCACCATGTAAATGTTAGTGAGTCCAAGACCAAAACATTTTTTGTATTAGACTATGATAGAAAAATGGTGTTGAACACTTTTGATGGCTCTACAAGCAGGAAAGATAGTATGTTGACGACATTTCTATTTTAGTTAGCAATGTTAGAGAAGCTAAGAAGGGCAGAGGTGGTGCTATGGTGAGGTTGAAAATTGCATTTGGAAGGGATGTGGTATGAGAGTAGTCAAGTCTGTGTGCATTTTTCTAGTATTCTAGATATTGGGGTTAGTATAGCAATAGTATAGCAGTAGGATGATAACTGGTGATTTTTATTTAATTCCCACCTTTATGAAGAGGGAGAATGTAGGATTTTTCCAGAGAAGCAGGATATGGGGTACAGAGATGGAGCAGTTTGTAAGGATCAGGGATGGATAAACAATTGTTTCAACTGCAACCTTCAAGCATTCAACAGGAAGAAATTCTGATGCTAGGCTAGTGGACTTGAGTTTAAGGAGGTACCATTTGATCAGTGAGGTTGAGATTGGTTTTAGAGAGGAGACTTTAGGATGATTATTGAGCTGTGGTGGGATTTGTAAGGCAAATGAGGTTTTGTTGTTGAGCAGGGTTGAAACTGATCTGATAAGGTGTGAATTATAGTGTTTGGTGGTGTTTTCTAAGATATCGGAACTGGTTATGGTGGGTGAAGGAGGGGAGGAATGGCTAAAGTTAAGAAGATGGTTTAAAGAAGCCCAGAAGGATTTACAGTTTTAAGACTTTTGCCTGGAAGTTTGTATAATAGGTTTGTTTATCTAATTTAATATGGTATTTGATGATGTTCCTGAGATGTTTAACGTTTTGAATGTTAGCCTGGGTTTTGTTAGAAGTTCAACATTTCCAAGCTTTGTCTGTTAGTTTCATAAGTTATTTGGTGCTCCTGGATAGGTGAAGGGGTGAGATTGTTTTTTACTCATTTTGTTCAGAGTAGAGCAAGTTCATTTAAAATATTAAGGAAGGTATTGTTAAATTCAAATACTGATTCCTTAAGTGGGAGATGTTTTAAGTAGTTATAATTACAGATCCGTAGATTGGAAATAAAGGTGTCTTTATCAATGTTGGAGAGATTATGAAATGAGTTAAGTAGGTGGTGTCTTGTTGGTTTGCTGTTGTTTAATACTGATGGGGAGGTGTTCTCTTAAGGACTCTGTTAGAGCATTGTTGGAAGTGATTTTGTAAGGGGAAGAGTTAAGAATTAATTCAGTGATAGTTCCCCTATTTTTGTTAAAAAGGGTTGTACGAGACTGTATAAATGTATGGTACTGGTAGGGCTGTCAGAGAAAAGTGAGACAAAATCAATGTTAAGGTCACCCATTATTATTTTCTCTTGCGTAATATTAGATGAGGCCCAACAGAAGAGATCTAGTACCCTAGTGGTAAACAGAGTCTAATAATACATAAGGATTTGTTCATAGGTTCATAGGTTCATAGGTTCATAGGTTTATACTAGGCTATCTGCCCTAAGGCATTTATAAGCCTAGCCCAAATTATTGTGGCTTACGCCACCCCTTATATGAAAAAATACTGTGCCCATTAGTTTGTTGTGCCTCTGTCCAGCAGTGACCCAGAGATGATTCCGGGGTAAACCCTCGATCTCCCATCCACAGGTCTAGATTTCTCTTGAACAGAGTCAGCGAGGTGCTCTGCCTCACATGGACCGGGATTTTATTCCACAGCATAGGGAGTCTCTGAGTGATAAATCTATCCCTCCAGCATGTCCTATTTATATCCGTGCTAAGGTTTAAGTCGCTTGCTCTAGTGGTTTTGGTGGATTTGGATTTTTTGAGGTGGAGCATGTCCATTAATTCGGGTTGGACATGGCCTTGTATGTCAGGCACATGTCACCTCTGAGCAGGCGGTATGCGACTGAATAGAGCTGGAGTTTCTTCAATCTGGCAGCATATGACAGATTTTGGAGTCCTTTATCCTTTTGGTGAGGAACTTTTGGGGTCTCTCCAATTGCTGCAGATGTCGGGTGAGATACATCCCGAATGGGGCATTGTACTCGATCATTGGTCTGATAAGTGAAGAGTACAGGGAACATTGACCTCACTAGATCTGGATGTGAATCCCTTCATGATCAGGTGGGCAATGTAGAAGGTCTTTCTAACCACTTTAGCAATGTGAGTGTCAAAGAAAGGCCACTGTCAACCTGGGTCCCCAGGTCCCTGATAACCTCTTCTGTGCTTAGTGGATTGCCACCTATATGGTAGCTTGGGGTTACCTTGTTTTTCCCGAAGGGTATGACTATACATTTTTGGCGTTTAACTTCAGGCCATGGCTCTGGCACCAGCTATCTGTTTCCGTGAGTCCCTTCTGAAGGATATCCGTGTCGATGCACTTTCCACTATGGCCCAGTTTGCAGTCATCTGCAAACTTTGTCAATAAAGTCCTCCCATGTTGGCCAGTACTTCCGAGAAGTAGATGCCAAACAATAGGGAGCCAAGGACCGAGCCCTGTGGGACACCACTTGTGACCGGCTTGGAGTCTGACACAGCGCCAGCAACTCTAACCCTGTGGGTTCTGTCCTTAAGCCAGTTTGCAACCCATCTTGTGACATATGGGTTTACATTTAAGCTGGTAAGTTTTTCTACAATACCGAGTGGGGTATTGTGTGAAAGCCTTTGCAAGGTCAAGGTAGGCTGTATGGACTGCCTTTCCCTCATCAATGGCCTTGGTGACTATTTGAAGAAGTCGACCAAGTTCAAAGGCATGATCTTCCCTTGACAAAGCCAAACTGGGTCGGGTCCAATGTCTGCAAGTCCCTATATCTTTGTTTATGAGCTCCATTATGATCCTCTCCATAGCTTTGCAGACTAGACTTGTTAAGCTTATGGGGCGGTAATTACCAGGGTCCGTGAGGCCACCTTTGTGGAGTGGGACCACAGTTGCCATCGCCACTCCTTGGGCACGTATCCTGTGGTAAGGCTGAGATTAAACAGCTGCCTTATGTGCGGGTTTAATTCCTCATTTAGCTTCGTGTAGCACACAGCCGGGGACACCATCCGGTCCCATTGATGCTGTGTTTTAGCTTTAGAGAGCAGCTTTCACCTGCGCATTTGAGATGTCGGGAGGCTACACTCGGCTGGGATAGTTATCTCTCCTTTAGGGGAGAGGGGTGAAGTTTGCACTGAACCTGTCTGCCAGTATGTTGGCAATGTCTGTGGGTTCAGTGATTTTTGTATCATTTTGGACTAATTCTGAGCATATCTGTGAGTTTCCACCCAGGTTCCTAACATAGCTGAAAAAGGCCTTATGATTGTCCTTTGAATCCATGGCAATTTTCTCTCAAAATTGGCCTTAGTTGATTTTATGAGTGCTCGTATTTTTTACTAATAATGATCAGGGGTGACTTCCCTTTTATGGATTTTGTTCTATCATGTAATAGCTTTCTCCTCTTATTGTAAAGTTTGTTAATGGCTGGGGTCCACCAGACTGGGCGTTTGCCCTTTGTGGAAAGAGTCTTGGTTTTATTTGGGATTGCCTGATCCATGCAGTCCTGGAGGTGTTCATAGAAGGCATTTGTAAGGGCTTCCGCAGCTTGGGTTGTGGTTTCCTCTGACTCAGGGGCCTTGAAGGATACCACACCAGTCTTGAGTAGTGTGAAGTTTGCTTTGATGTAGTTCTTCACGATGGTCTTTTGTTTGGGGTGGGGCGGGATGTGGATTTCCAGTGAGATTAGTTTATGATCAGATCTCACCAATGTAGGATATACTTCCGGTGTGGAGCATTTTGTCCCCATGTTTGTGACAATGAGATCTAGTATATTTTCTCCTCTCGTGGGAACAGTAACTAGCTGTTCCATGGCATTTGAATTTATGAACTCCAGGAACCGTTGGGCTAGAAAGTTAGGGCTTGAGTAATGTTCCCAGTCTATATTCGGGTAGTTGAAGTCTCCCAATATGATGGTGTTTGGAGATACATTTATACCCTCAGTGTCTTCAGGAAGGCTGTGTGGGGTTCCTGAGTTTGAGAGGGTGGCCTGTAGCATGCTACAATTTGTAGAACAGTTTTGCCTATGGTTAGTTGCACCTGGATGGTTTCTGAAGCTTCATGCGTTGCCACCAACCTGGAGGTGTGAGTATCCTTTATGAATATGGATACACCCCTCCTTTTGTGGAGTGGTCGGGTTTTGGGGCGGAGCATGATATGAGGTAAAACCTAATAGTGCCGGGGTGCTCTCAGGAGCCTTGAACCAGGTTTCAGTTACAGCACAGACATCGATGTTCTCCATACTGAGAAGGGCCTCGAGTGCGTGCATTTTGAGATTTAGACTTCTGGCATTGAGCAGCATTACCCTCAATTTCTTCCCATTTTTGTTTTCTAGGGTGGTAGGTTTAGAATTTGAGCCTTGCCTAAAAAGGCACTATGGGGGTGGCAAGAGCCTTAGCCAATATCCGGAATCCCAGGGTGACAGGTGCAAGCCGTCCCTTGCGAAGCAGCGTGGCTTGTCAAGCATGTCATCCCAGGCAGACAGACACTGGATCCCCTTTGAATGACACCAGACATTAAGCCAATTGTTAAAGCTGATCATCTTGTCTCTATATTGTGGCATCATTCTTGGTGAAGGAAGGATACTGCTCAGGGTTAGGGTCATACCTGCCTGGGCTACATAATCAGAGAGCTCCTCTATGTCTCTTTTCATGTAGTCCAGGGAGTGCGTCTCAGGTCGTTCACACCAGCATGGACAATGACTGTGTCATATTTGTACTTGCCGTGGAGTGACCAGTGCTTGTGTTATGTGGCGGATTCTAGCGCCCGATAGGCAGCTTACTGTGACCCTCTCCTTGCTCAGTCTGGTGAGTGGGGCGTCAGTGTGTCTGACTATGGAGTCACCTATGACAAGTATGTTTGGTGTTGTATTTGGCCTTAAGGGCTGTGACTGCTTTGCACACTGCTTTTGTGGTTTATGTGTTGCTTGTGGGGTGTCTTGAGGTAGCAGTTGTTTGGGTGTCTGCTTTGGAGGCCTCTGCTGTTTAGGTAAATTTTACTCAGAGCCTCAGTATGTCTTTGTGTGTTTATGTGTTTGATTCAGTGGAGTGGTAGCATTATGTGAGGCTGGTTTTGTGGTGTGTGTAGTTGCCTTCTCCTCCTGTCTGGTCTTGCCAGTCCTGAGTTGAGAGAGCTCAGCCTCCAGTTTGGCTAAATAGCTGCATCTCTCAAGTATTTGTGTTATGTGGGAGGAGGAGAGGGTTGTCTGTGTACATGAGGCAGTTATAACATTGCCTCAAGATTCCCAGATTCACCAGCTGGACCGGAGGAGATTGACAACTGACCGTTGGACATGCTAGAATAATATTGGGAAATCCTTAATTGAAAACAAGGGCCAGTGGGGAGTGAGGGTGTAGTGCTTTTAATTTTTAGTGCTGACTTATATAATTGCTTTAGTGAGCAAGTGCCAGGTAGCTTGAGTGCAATGTGTTACAAGTGACTAAATGCAAAACGACAAACAGTAACTTTCTTTCAAGTGAAACAAGGAAATAAGTACAGTAAGCAATGCAGATATCACTAGTGATCCACAGAAGCTGAGAAGTTGCTATTAGGTGGAATTAGCTTCCAGGGAAATAACAAGCAAACAAACAACAAGCATATAAACAAAGCTAGATTCAGTAGGCCTGGATCTAGTCTATGCTAGAGCAAACAAGGTGAACCAATTTCAGTAAGATACAGTTCAAATATTCAGGCACTATAAACCTTTAACCAGAAAATTCCCAGCTCAGAAGGGCAGAGTCCAGCCTCTTCTCCCACAAGAGTGCAGACCACGAACCTTCTTAATGTAAAATAACTGGCCTGAAGTCCAAGTGCCTAAACCAGAACTAATACACTTGGACACTGGGCTCTCAATCAGCAGTTCCCAACTTAGAAGGATGAAAGCTACCTGTCCTGCCACCACAGTGCTTGCCACAAACCTTCCTAATGTAAAACAACTGGTCTGAAGCCCAAGTGCTTAATCCAAAAGACTTGAATGATAGCTACACTTTAATCAAGTTACAACCGTAACTGCGGTTGCGGTTAAGCTTAAGGTGGGAGATGAGGATTTCAGCATTATCAGCTGGGGGGTTTAGGCAGAGCAAAGGAAGTAAAGATAATTTTTGAAAATTACACCAACTCTTCCAACGTGTTAGTTTTTTTCAGTCTTGCCATATAAAGCTGTAGCCTGGAGAGCTGATTTCATTCTCTTTTATCTCAGATTTTAGCCAGGTCTCAGTTAGTAGAATTATATCTGGGGAATGTTGTGTCATTCAAGCATGGAATTCTACTAATTTGCTACACATGCTATTAATGTTAATGTGTATAATATAAAGTGAAGTGAAATTAGTAGAGATATAGTGTTTGTGTGTGTGTGTGTGTGTGTGTGTGTGTGTGTGTGTGTGTGTGTGTGTGTGTGTGTGCGTGTGTGCGTGTGTGTATGTGTGAGGACTGTTGGTATTGTCAGGGATGTATGTGCAGACCGTTGGGTTAGTGTTTGGATGAATGTCTCCACTGCGTTTTATGGTTGAAGGGATAAAGTTATAGGGAGATATCTATTCCATTTTGATTTTGTTTTTTCTCTAGTAGTCTAAAGATCTAAGTTTTCTGGATCTGCAAATTCCAATCGACAAGGAATATAACCAAGTCTGGCTGAAAAATGATAGTGGATCTGGTTAACTAGAAAGGTTTGTAAATTATTTGTGTGTTTGGTGGATGGAATTAATAGGATGTTTGCAGGAGGTGAGGTTAGGTATGTCAGAAGACATACCCTGGGATTCAGCAAGCTTTGAACGGAGTGCAAGAATAGTGCAAGAGTTGCAGGCAATATGGCCGACAAGCAATCCAGAAACAAGCTCACGGAATGTGCACGAGTGCTCCTACACTATTCCTGCACGGACACCACTACTATATGCTAATTACTCAATTTGCTGGTGAAAACCATACAAATGAGGTGAATTAGTGACCCAGGAAGCAGGCAGGCATCTGTGCAGGAATGGTGTAACTTGCAGAAATGTATTCGATTACTAACTGTCTGCAAATTACAAAACGGAGGCATAACAGCTACAAAGAAAGCATGTATTCAATGTAGTAGGCATGCCAATGGCCAAATATATGGTTATTGGCATGGAAAATAATTGCAAAATTATTTCGGCCATTTAAGTGTAGGGCAGCAAATGGGATCGGCCCAAAAATAAGAAAAAAAGTTGGAAATAAGCTTTTAAACCCAAATCAGCATTTTGCCATGATAGTCAATGGCATGCATAAGACAACAATACCAGGTAAAAGTGGTTGCTAAGGGGGAAGGCTCAGTGTGAGTGTGGTAACTATGAATTAGCATTCTGTTTTATGCAAATTAGGGGATTGATACTGAATCACAGATCTCCTCTCAGTGTTAGCTTGCACCCAACTGTGTAGGTGCAGCAACACCATGGTATAAGTATAAGAGGTAAATGACCTCATAAGGGGAGTGTCATGCATGCTGTAAGCTTATTGGAGCTCTGTGGCCCATGTTTGCCCTTAGCTAAGCACAGCTAAAGAAGGGGGTGTGTCTGAGGCTAATTAGCAGTGCTTACATTGCCTAAACGGGTGTGCGCACTGTGCACAGGGCTTTAAACAAACAAAAAAAAACAGGAAATAGCAGCTCTGTTCACATCTAAGCACGGAGTATGTGCGCTGCACCTCAGGGCTTAAACAGGAAGGGAAAACAGCAGTAGGAAGGCAGTCAAGGAAAACCAGCATAGCTGGCAGGTGAAATGTATCAGAATCAGCCAATTATGCAGGCAGCAGCCCAGCCCAGCACACTACTATAAACTATGCAAACACCTTTCACTCTGGTTTTTCCCACAAACTCTAGACCACCAGTGTACACAGATGGGGAAATTTTACCTGATAAAACTAACAAAATGTTATTGGCTGCTGTTGCTCTCATACATCAATATGTGGAAGAGACTGAAGGTGGTGAGGATGTTAATGCTGACAACCAACCTACAGTGAGGAGGAGGAGGAGGAGGAGAAGAGTCAACAGACCCAAGGTTACCTACCAGGAGCTACATGAGCTGGAGATAGTGGAGTACTATAGGGTGGACAGGGACATTCTACAGCAAATTGTTGAGCTGTGCTTGCCACACCTCCCACACAGAACGAACAGAGGGCAACCCATCCCAATGGATACTATGGTATGTGTAGGCTTAAGAATACTAGCCATGGGTGCCTTCTAAAGGCCAACTGGGGATATCATGGGGATCTCACAGGCATCAGCATCCAGGGTACTTCACCAGTACCTGAATGGTATGTCAGCACATGCCAGTGAGCACATATATTTCCTCAACAACCATGAGACGTTGACCAGCAATATGCGTCTCTCACACCAAATAGCAATATACCCTGAGGTAGTGAGTACTATAGACTGCACGCACATGCATAACAAATCACCACCTGTTGAGCGGGGTAACATCTACATAAACAGAAACGGCTTTTCCTCCATCAACTGACAGGTTGTGTGCAATGCCCATGGCATTATCTTGAATGTGTGTGCTGGCAGCCCTGGAAGCTATCACAACTCCACATCTGATAAATGACACAGCTGTACCAGACATTTGACAGTGGGGACATCCTTTATGGCCATCTAGTGGGGAATTGTGGTTAAGTACTGAAGCAGTAGCTGATGACACCCATCAGAAATGCACACCCACCTGAGCAAGAACTCCATAATGAGGCACACGCACAAACCAGAATCATAATAGAGCGTGTGTTTGGGATGCTCAAGTCATGGTTCTGCTGCCTGGACAAATCCAGTGGAGCCTTGCAGTACTCTCCAGCTACATGTACACAAATGTTCATTGTATGTGCCATGCTACACAATATGATCCTGCAGAAACAGCTGCAGCAGGAACAACATGGGGCAAGGCCACACAGCCTCCCACCATTTCCAAGGCCATCACAGGCACAGAGGAACTCGGAGGAGGAACAACCTGAGCCTGCCCATGTAGGCAGAAGGAGGCATGCCCAGTATGCCCAGGCTTTGGCAAAGAGGCAACGCATAGCACATACACTGACATGGTAGCAACCCAGGGAATGACACCTCTCTCTGACTTGCACATACAGTAAAAGGAATGCCAAACATGACACTACCTGTACTTTACCATGTATAGGGAGTGTACTATGTGCATCTGACATAGTCAGCCCTCCTGCACCATCCTCAATACTGGTACAGCCACAAGGTAAGTCACTCTTCCTATCAATTGCTAAATGGAGTAGTATGTTCTGATAATTGTATCTATGGTACAGATGTGAGCATGCAAGGGAATCGGGTGGCTAAATGGGATGGCAGCAGATAGTGGACACCTTTATGGGCAGCATAAAATCCATAAATACTGGTGTCAACAAAGAAGGCAGTACTAGACAAGGTGACAAATCCTACTGCAGTGCATGTGGTGGGCCAAATGTGTGTCCATAGGACACACACATGCATGTCAGTGAGGCTCACATACCCAACACTAGCCTCAGCCAGCAGGACAGGTGTAGATGACCATAAAGAAAGGCTGTGCTAAGGTCTCCAATTGATGGCAATGGTGAACAGCCCTCCTCCAGATGTACACAAACTACAACAGGTCTGGCAGTTGTATGTTAGTTCTGAAGGGTAAGAAGTCTGAAACGGAAATGTAGGTCAATAAAACCTGAGATCAGTACTCTACTGATATTCCTCTAGTCTGCATGATAGGTCAGAATACAAAACAAAATGGAAGCCAACAGATTACCTGGAATACCAGTACAGTCATAGCAAATGTTTAGAGTTGTCAGGTGTGCCCCCCCCCCCCACAATCTTATGTAGAAATGCAGTAACATGTACGTGTGGGTTTAATAACAGTGGAGCACAGATTACCTGAGCTGGCCCAATTTACAGGATAGATTGTTGCATGCGTATAATATGCAGGGGTCCATGGTTAGGTTGTTGTGTGTTCGATATTGTGTGGAAGTGGTCAGCATGTAGGCATGGAGGGTTGTGTCTCGGTAGTCTATGGCCAGTACTGTTGATGACAGGACCATGTTCCAACAACTGCAGTGCCAACCACAATGCATATGTCAGCAGTCATCCATACTCACTGTCCAGATGTCAATATCTGTCACCGTCTGAAAGATGGACATGGCATGAATGTGGGCAGAGACATACTCACAGTACACAGGTGGAAGTACCCTAGACAGAGTACATAAAATGTAATTGTCAACTGCACACACCTTTGAAATTCTACATACAAGTTATCAGCACATTAGCTGTCTGTGTAGTATGGAATACTGATGTAGTCTGGCCAGTCAGTGGCACACCACAAAAGGCATGGTTATGAAGTAATGAGAGATTGCTTATGTCCCTGCACAAGGCAGAATAAGAGGAATGTCCCAGGTATATCTGTGAGTTAGCTGCAAGAAGCTTCCATATCACACATGCACACAGCTCACCCCACCACCAGCCACAGGGTTATCACAGGTCATATCCCTGCTGTTGGGAATGATTACAGTATGACCCCCACTTCTGTATGGGAATACCCACAGAATGCAGCATGCTGAAGAGGTGTCCCATGCGGGTGTCCCTAGCTGTAAGCAGCACCCTACCAGCATCCAGACTAATGGATTAATATGAACAGGAACTATTGCCATTAACACCTCACACAATTACCCTGTCACCCCAGGGGAATCCAGTGGCTTGCAGCCTTGGAATGTAGGAGTGACATAATGAACTGGCCTGCTACAGATGGCCTGCATCACTATCAAATGCCCTACAGTCCTCTGTCAAAGGCCTGTGCCTCACCCATACTGCCAATGTATGTTATCTCATTGGGTCCCAACTAACAACATAACACAGTCAACAGAACACAAATGCAAGGCCATGTTGACAAATCCCAGTAGCATGCCCACCATGTCCTACTGCATGAACTGTGGACCAACCCCTAAATACTGCTGGGGTGAAGGGACAACTAGAGGGATCATTCTCAGATATTGCTTGCATAATGTTAAGAAGAAGATTGAATAACAGAGTGGGGGGTGTAGAAACATGGACGTCATGGAGTGTGTGAAGTCTGAAACTCTGATGTGTGCCCATACTACCCCTGCCTGCAAACCCAGTAATGGGTGGCTACAAACCTGCTTGTAAACCACAATGTGAAGGGGAACTGACCAGATATATGAGGCCTGTCTCTAGGTAACCTGGGTGAATCTGTACAGCTGAGAGGTATGGCCATTCTGTTATGTCGATATATGTACAAGCAGGGGATCCTTGGTCACCACAGTTCGAATGTGTTGGACCATTTACACAGACCCATCAGCAAGTGTCTGCAGCTAACCCTCCAGAATGGCATGAGTGTGCAAGAATATGTAGGCTGCAAATCACAATACTGGACACAGCTTCATTCATCTTGTATTTCCCAAGAAATAACTGTGAGCAAATAAGCATATCTGTCAGTAGTTGATAACATAATATATCACACTGTAAAACAGTACATATGTCTGAATATCTCTTCTAACACCAACCATGTAACACAAGCAGCACAGAAACAATAGTTACAGTATCCCACTATCTTTCGCCAATTGTGGCTCCATATTGTCAACCTATCGACAGATATCCTGCAGAAACAGGTTGCTAGCTGTAGGTGTAAAAAGGTTCCTATTAGAACGACAAAAACACATTTTTTCGAATGTGTTTTCATTGACACATACAGAGCAAACAGGCAAAACAGTGAAGCGGCTGTTCAAAGAATTCTTTCCCTGGGAAAGAAGTCGCTTGACCGCTTCATTGCTTTGCTGTGTGCTACAGTGTACTGTGGCCCCTTGTGTGGTATAGCTCCCAGTGTGAATGTGCAACAGTTACTGACCTTAGTGTTTGGGTGCGGGTTAAGGTAAGTGCATATGTATGAAAGTGTTTGGTTGGTTTTTTTTGCGTTAGATGTATGGTTGAGTTACGTGTGTATGTGTTTTCAGCTGTTTACTTTTGTTTTGGGGGGTTAGAATTAGGGTTAAGGTAAGTGTGTATGTGTTTGGAACTGTTTACGTGAATGTGCAAGAGTTACTGACCTTAGGGTTAGTCTACGGGTTAAGGTAAGTGCATATGTTTTAAAATGTTTACTTTCTTTTTTTCCATTAGATGTATGGTTGGGTTAAGTGTATATGTGTATTCAGTTGATTGCTGTTTTTGGGGGGGTACAATTAGGGTTAGGGTATGTGTGTATGTGTCTGGAAGTTTTTAATGTTTTTTTTTTGGTTGGAACAGTGATTTCTTTCCCTAGGAAAAAAATCACTAGCTTTGGTTTAGACATTTTCAGCTTTCACTGAAAATGTGTCGATGAAACATCGTTCGTGTTTCAATATCCACTCGGTATAAAACACCAAATCCTGGACTGGAGTACAACCTACCTGGAATGGATTCACACACTCAGTACAGAAGGTCATACTGGGCATGCTCCTACACTTAGAGAAATGAAGCCTGTGTCTGACAACAACAGTGGACTATACATATCTATCAGCCACATATGTATGTGCACACACACCACATTGTACACCATTCATGCTTTGCACACACATTAGATAGGAATACTCACACATATCCAAGGCCAACACACTATAATATGTCAAACATACACACACAGAGATGTGGGGAAGAGAGAGACAGACAGTGACCGAGAGATTTCTATCATGAGGCCTGTCCCACCCACCACACATCCAATTGGCCAATATCACATGATGTGCTGATGTCAATCACTGTAGACCTTGCTTTTGGCAGCCCTCAGCCATATAGAGTCTGTGGTGCTTGTGTAACTGTGTAACACGATAGTACAAATCAGTATTCATCTAACATTTGTATACACAGTCCTGTCAAATTTAAAGTTGTGCATGACTGAGTGTGTGTGTGTGTGTGTGTGTGTGTGTGTGTGTGTGTGTGTGTGTGTGTGTGTGTGTGTGTGTGTGTGTGTGTGTGTGTGTGTTTCCAGCAGAATGGTTTATGGCCCATTCACACACACTGCACTTTCTATTGCCTATGTTAGCACTCCTGCTGATGTCAGTCACCTTGAAATACCCCTTTGGCCAAGTCTCAGCCCGATAAGCTGTATGGCACTTTTGATACATGTGTAATACTGTAGTGTAGCAAACTAGTTAGGTAGGAGTTCTAATCCCAAGTGTGTGTGTGTGTGTGTGTGTGTGTGTGTGTGTGTGTGTGTGTGTGTGTGTGTGTGTGTGTGTGTGTGTGTGTGTGGAGATGAATGATTTTGAGGCCTTTTACAGTCACTACACCTCCCATTGCCCTCCTTTAGTAAGCCTGCTGATGTCAGTCACCTTGAAATAACCCTTTGGGCAAGTGCCAACCCAATAAGCTCTGTGGTGCTTGCAATAACTGTGTAATACTGCATTCTAGCATACTAGTTAGGTAGGAGTTCTAATCCCCGAGATGCCAACTGTGAGAGAGTGTGTGTGTCTTTGATAATACCTGATTTTATGGACATTCACACTTACTACTCTCCCCTTACCCCTCCTTTAGCACTGCTGCTGATGTTAGTAACATTCAAAGGTACCTGTGGAGAATTCTCTAACATAAAAGCTGCATGGTGCTTGCGATAACTGCGTAATACTATAGGGTCACATACTAGTTGGGTAGGAGTTCTAATCCCAGACATGGCAACTGAGAAATTGTGTGTGTTTGTGTAAGAGAGTGTGTGTGTCTTTGATGATACCTGATTTTATGGACAATCACACTTTCTACTCTCCCCTTACCCCTCCTTTAGCACTGCTGCTGATGTTAGTCATCTTCAAAGATACCTGTGGAGAGCTCTCAAACATGGAAGCTCCATGGCACGTGCCATAAATGCGGAACAATATAGTAACAGTAACTACATAAGCATGGGTTGGAATCTCAACTGTGGCAAGTGTTTGTGTGTGTACATACGTATGTCTGTCCCACAAAGATTTTGGCCCCATTTACACCCAGTTCCTGTTGCCAACCCTAAACCATGTCAAGTCAGTGGTGCATGTGGTAAATGTGTAACATAATGGTCTGTAAAGATTGTTAGATAGAGATTTGAATATCACCCTTGGCAAATGTTAATGTGTATGTAGAGTAAAACTATTTTTGGGATCTCTCACCCACTACATCACCCAATGCCAGTATTTACAAGGGCTGGTGATATTCCTCACCTTAGAAGTACCTTAGAACAACATCCATTCTATAATCTCTGTGGCACATGTGATAAATGCGGTACACTATAATAGCAATACATAGCTAAGTACTGGCAAGTGTGCGTGTGTCTCTCATCAGTATCCTGTATGGAGGTTGCTGTGATTGTGTAATAACAGGATCTATTGTGGGGTGGGTTTTGCCAAATTATTATGTTGAGGACCTAGTATATGTCACAATGTCTACCTTACAAAGTCAACAGATGTCAAACACCGGAGAGGTTGGTGTAGACAATCCATAGCCCTACATGTGGCATTATGGATTGGTGAACAATATAGGCAACCCTTTTATTACACAGTGAACACTCTCTACACGCATCTCATACACAAGCACACGACTAGGCAACAACCACTATATTGACTGTTCCCTGCATATTGCCTCACAGATAGTAACCATGGTGTGATTGTAGTGGACTACATGCCTGTTGACCACAACAGTGCCACTGACATCAGAAAGTACTTTGCTGTGTTAGATCTCCTGATTGAGAGTGTGCTATCCAGCAAGTAAAAGGACATGGCACCCTATTCCATCCCCGCATAAATGCTTACAATGGCCCTTTTGCTATGTTCCCTTCCGGACACCTGCAATAACTGTAGAGTCTGCAAACGTAACCCACAAAGGGAATACCATGCCTTATACACATGCCCTGTATGGAAAAATGTCAATAACTCCACTGAATACCTGTATAGTGCTGTAAACGTAGGTGCAAGCATGACCTCAGTTACATAGCCAGGTCTCACCAAATGAGGTCAGGAATGCTCCATCAGAAGATAACAATCTGATCACATAACATGCCCCAGAAACCTCAAGTACACTTCCACATGTCAAAGAACATGCATGTGGGACATGTGCAGAACCCAGACACTGTCCATGTTATGGAATATAGATCACATACATGGGAAGCAGTGCACATCACTGGCCACCCACAATAGTAACCCAGATGAGTAGATGGTGAATACAATTCCCACCCCTGGGGACCACTCCAGGGACTACACCCCTGAGCCAAACTGGAGACTGTTGTCATGTGGCCTGATGCCAAGGTATTCCCTTTGCCTAGCCTTGTACAGCCTTCAGGCCAATTCACCTACTACACACCTGTGAAGCAATTAATCTATGCATCTCAGTACTGGCAAGTATGTGTGTGTGTGTGTGTGTGTGTGTGTGTGTGTGTGTGTGTGTGTGTGTGTGTGTGTGTGTGTGTGTGTGTGTGTGGAAATGAATGATTTTGAAGCCATTCACACCCTCAACACCTCCCATTGGGCTACTTTAGCATGCCTGCTGATGTTATTCACCTTGAAATAACCATTGGCCATATTTCAGCCATGTAAGCTATGTGGCGCTTGTAATTGCGCAATACTGTAGTGTGGCAAACTAGTTAGGTAGGAGTTCTAATCCTGACCCTGATAACTGTGATAATGTGTGTGTTTCTCTGAGAGAGTGTGTGTGTGTGTGTGTGTCTTCATTGACACCTGATTTTGTGGACATTCACACTTACTACACTTCCCTTACCCCTCCTTTAGCACTGTTGCTGATGTCACTCACCTTCAAAGATACCTTTGGACAGCTCACCAACATGTAAGCTCCATGTCACGTGCAATAACTGCGTAACACTGTAACAGCAATACATAGTCAGGTAGGGATTGGAAACTCAGTAGTGGTAAGTGTGTGTGTGTGTGTCATCAGTATCCTGTGTGTGTGTCAGGATGATTGTGTAATGACAAGATCCATTACAGTGTGGGTTTTGCTACATCATTATATTGAGGACCTATATGTCCCAATGTTCACATTACAAGGCCAACAGTTTTCAAACATTTTAGAGGTTGTTGTAGACAATCCTCAGCCATAAATGTGTAGAGCCATGTGCAATTATTATGTGACAGTATGGATTAGTAAACAATATAGGCAACCGTTATAATACCCAGATACTACTCTCCACCCATGGATCATACACAAACATGCCTGGCTCTTACTCTCTTACTCCCTTCCTTTCTTACTTTGTCTCTGTCTCTCTCTCTCTCTCTCTCTCTCTCTCTCTCTCTCTCCCTCCCCCTCTGATGGATGTGGAAAAGTACATCTGTTTTGCTTAGGCAGCAGCTTGAGTTTTGTAAGTAATGCTCATGATCAGCTGATGGCCTGTGCAGGAATTGTAGTCCCCCACTTGCTAACTGCATGTGGAACAGCTGTGGTATCATTCCTATAGCCAATTGCATGGAAACCCACTCCTATAAGTAAGCACTTCATGTGAGTGTTGACCCTTTTCCTTCACTGTGAGCAGGACTTCATGTGGGTGTCTGAAAAAAGAGCATCACAGGGGTAGTTGGAAATACCTCTTACAACATACACTGTGGAGACAGGCCAACAAACAGGAGAGAGACGTTCCAGGCATGGGGACAGAATGTAAGTATTGCTGTTCTACATTTGAAGTAATGTTGGTTTAACAGGGTTTGTGTGGATATGACTGTTCTACATGACTTAACATCTGGCATGACAGTGTTAAGTGGTTGAGGAAACTCTCACCTGTAGGGCTATCTGCAGACTGGCCAGAGTTTGGAGTCTTAGATGTGGTGTGTTACTCACACATTTCATATCTTTAGAAATGCAGTAGCATACTCTGATGATTGCAGTCAGTACATGGTGACATCCATGTGAGTTACTGACTTCATATCCCTCAGAAGAGATATGTCACAACAAACCCTGTTACACCAATAATTTTCTCAGTCTATCACAGCAATATGCCAATATTGGCCCTGTGTTTGTGCCTCTCTCTGCCATGTCTGTCACCCTTTGTTCATATGTCATGCAGTAAGAGCTGCATATGTACATTATATCATTATTTACTGACATCATACCTGATAACAAGCCAGTGAGATATCAGACTGCTAGACATGTTATATATAGTAAGCCTTATATTTGAGGACAAAACGTGGACATTCTGTTTTAGGTGTACAGTAGTGAGGTTTGTGTACTTATGGTGATTGTTAACAGAGTGTCAGTATTGTGTAGCAGTGTATTGTGAATATGTTACTTGGCCTGTGTACAGACTGTGGTAGATATCAGTATTCTTAGTCCTGTTCTATCTGACTTTGCATGCTGCTCCAGTTTCTGGTACCCCATCAGCGTATATATTTGTAGGGCCAGAATGAGACATGTCCCATACCACAGTCAGGCATCAGACTGCACTGTGTATTGGGCCAGTATATGTAGGGTTAGTGTGTGAGTGGAAAATATGAGGATGGTTTTGTTCACACAGTCCATATACTGTACTATTAATTAGGCTTAACATAATTTGTCTGTGAGTGTGTTGAGATTAGTTGTGGGTATGCACTTCCACACTGGTGTCTGTTACTCCATGCTGTTACATGCCTGTAATGCCTCCTATATTTGCAAGTACATGTGTATTCCCCCATAGGAAACTTGGGTCAGTATTGTGGCAGTCTGCTTATAGTTTACACAGTGCTTTGTGACATGCCTAGCAGCTCAGTGTATTTACCTAATGTAATGTTATCTCCAGATATTTGTCCGATGTATTGTTGCCTGGCCACCATATGTGTTATGTATTTCTGAAAAAGCAGTGGGATGCTGTGAAGATGTATGTCACTAACTAGTGGGAAATATGTGGGCTTGAGACCTCTAATCCTCTGGTTAATATGTGTTAGGACAGAGGAGGGTATGAATGCATCAGCTGTGTGAGCCAATCTACTCCAGTATTTGTGTGATATCCCCATTTTCATGGCTGTAAACATCCCCTTTGTTAGGCTTGATCCACACGTCTTGCACTTAGGAGTTCTGTCTATAACTCTGGACTGACCAGATTATATTCCACAGAATCTATAATGATCTTATGATGTCTGTCAGTAACTGTTGGTGTACATGTCAGTATCAGAAGTGACTTCCTACACGTCTGTTGACAAAACTCCTCTTACTGTTTATACTTGCAATACTTACATTACATTCTCTTGCACTAAGAGATTGTGACTTATGGTGCTGAGGTATGACTCCACTACATGTTATGGGCATATGTTTTATATATATATATATATATATATATATATATATATATATATATATATATCCATATCCTTGTTATGTGTACACATGAGTGTTGTATATACCTTCCCAGACATATCCCACCATATTTATTTGATATGTGCATATTTAGATATAAAAACATGACTGATTCAATACTGTTTACACTTACAAGTACTAAATAATTGTAGTAATCAAAGCAATTGTTCACTACTGTTCAGTATGTGCACTGAATGATATATTTGAAAAAAACAACAGACATCTTCACATCTCTGATGGCTTAGTGGTTAACTGCTGTAACTGTAGTGACCTGTGTCCTGGGTTCAAGACCTGCAAGGGCTGTTTATTTTGTTGCTAGGCAGAACAAGGACTGTTGGATACAGAGTGGTTAAGGCAGTTTTGAGCAACATTAAGCAGGTTTGCACTGGTTTGTGCAAAGCTAAGCAATGCTAACGTATGGTTAAATGAAAAGGTGTTTACACCGTGTAGGCTTTGCTTACCAGTGCACAAATGTGCTTATTATTTACATTTAAGCAATGCTTACACCTGCTAAGCATAGCTCAGCCCTGTTCACCAATGATTACATTCCAGTCTGATAAAATAGCAGGGTAATGCCATCTTTAATAAGTGTATTTAATTCCATGTACATAATATGCTTCTATGTGCTGTCATTACAGTAGCAAGGGGTATGAGTGTACATATGGGACACCTGAGTATACATGGCTAGTACAACAATCTTTTATCTTTATATGTGTTTCATAGATGGGTAGTATCCCAGGTTATATGCAGTCACACTTGCATGTATTGTATTATTACGTTGCTACATTTAACAGTGCATTTCCAAGTAAGAGTAGATTGCAGATTGTAGTACTGGAACCATGCACCCCTGCATGCTAAGCTGGACTCTGAGTACTGACTATCGTATTTTTGGTGTGTGAGCAGTATGTTATTAAGTATCTGCTATTAGATATTGATCTGATATTTGGATTTTAACTGTAGACTACTATGTGTTTAGGACATGCCATTGAGGGCTGCTGTCATGTAGTAATGGCATACCTATCAGTGTCAGACATCTATCTGGCAAAACATTCATCCTAATGTATAACCTGTTGCCTAGCTGATTTCTGCCTGTCCTCTCTACAGATTTGCAGATGTCAGGTATCCATCTTGGCCTCTTACAGGCAATCTATGACTGACTGACACTGACATGTCTGCTCAGCTGTGTTATGAATGCCACAGCTAGGAAACCCCACCCTGTATGTACCACATGCTATGGATACTTCAAACAGACTACCACAGTCAACAGAACATGCTTGGGTACAGGTCTCTAACCCAGGCACTGGCCATTTCATGTAATATATGCTGCATACATGTTAATTTTAGCACCTCACTGGCCCTCTGCAAGAGAAAACCAGATGATTGGATGTTGAATTTAACTGTCACCCTGGGGATCACTCAAGTGGCAACAGTTGATAGATGGCCTGCTGACAAATGTCAGGTGGCATGATACCAGTGTACCCACATGCCCTACTCTTCTCATATCTCCATGGACATTAGCCTGGTACACACCTAGGAACACCTGCACCTATGAACCCCAGTACTGACAAATGTATCAGCGTGCATTACTGAGAATAACAGTGTCTGTGTGTTTGTAAACTTGTAGTTTGTTGTTGACAATACCCTGAGGGCCTTCTCACTGACTACACCCCCCATTGCCATACTTAGAAATGGCTGCTGCTGTAATTGACATTAAATGTAACTTGTTATACTCTTCACCCTATGGGCTACCTGGAGCTTGCAGCATCAGCATAACACTGTTCTACAAATACGTAGATAGGCGTAGGTTACCCTCTGAGTCCTGGAAAGTGTGTGTATGTATGTGAGTGTGTATATTTGTAGGAGACAGCATTTTGAGGCCACATTCTCCAATTACAATAAACCTTGCCAGACATTATAAGGGATAGTGATGTTGCTGACATTAGGAGAGCCATGACAAACCCTCATCCTACTATCCCTGTGGCATGTGCAATAAATGCATATCCCTGTAGTAGCACTGATTAGATAGACAGGGGGGTGTATTGCAGTCCTGGTCAATGTGTGATTGTGGGTATGTCAGAGCATTATCATGAGTTTAAGTGAGTGCAATATCCAATGTGGGGTGTGAGTGCTGGGTATACTGTCTTTACACCATGGTATCCCCAGTACATGTCCCAAGGTCCACTGTATGAGGACCACTGTCACCATCAAGCATACAGGTAACTGATTACACTATCCAGCCCAATGATGCATGTGCTGTGTGCAAATTCTATGTAACAGAATGGACTCACTGACAAGGTAGTTAGCACTACTAAACCCAGGTCTGTCAGATGTGTCTATGACTGTTATGTGTTTGTCAATGTGTATATGACAGTATGTCATACTATGTATTGTTCATTAACACCCAGTACATCCCCCATTACCATACTGTACAAGGCCTGGTGATGTTCTTCACTAACAAGATACTCAGGACACACCTCATCCTAAAAGCTCTGTGGTGTGTGCAATTAAAGCCAAACACATTAATAGCAATACGTACCTAGGTAGGGTTCTACTCTCAGTGTTGCCAAGTAAGTGTTTATGTATGTGAAGGGATCTACTTCAGTTTGCAGAAAATACATGTCCCAGGAAATCATTTGTCTGAGAACTAACTGGCAAAAGGAACATTTCAAAGGAATCATCTTGTGAAAATTAATTCCATCAAAACTAGTAGTGGATGTGTAAATGCCCTCTTCCCCACTGTACAGCGATACAGGAGTTGGTATATATAGTTGGGTGTAGTTGTTGTGGGCATAGCCACCCACATTGGGGTTACTGGTGTGTGTATCCCCCCACTTAGTTTGCTGTTATACTGTACAGTTTATGTTAACAGGTTAAGTAGATGTTAATCATATTATGTGTGGTTCTATGCCACCCCACAACCTCCAAAGTGGGGGGCTGTGCCACCCACACCAGCACACCTATGTTTACCAACTCCAGGACTGCACTACATTTGGGAAGAGGATATATACCCTGCCAGTACCATCGTCAATTACATTAAACTGGCAGACTGATTATTTACTGATGTGATGTTTTGGCTATTTGATCTTGGTGGAATTACATAGGCCAAAATGAGTTCACTGCAAAATTAAGTACATCCATGTGTACAGTATTTTATGTGTATTGCATTAACACCAAAACCTCTGTGTTTGTGTGTGTGTGTGTGTGTGTGTGTGTGTGTGTGTGTGTGTGTGTGTGTGTGTGTGTGTGTGTGTGTGTTATTCACAAACATTTAGTGTGTGCCACCCAGTACACTTACCATTGTCCACTGTAGAAGACCTGCTGACATCAGCCACCATGCACTCATCTGTATACACCCCTCAGACCTATCAGCCATGTGGCACATGCAGTAACTGTTATACAGACCTGTTACTTGTGTTCAGCTGTACTCAGGATATGACACAGTCAGTGTGTCACCACAGTACCATATCCCTTGTAAAAAAGGACAGCAGACCAACATCCTCCTGTCACATAGGCACCTAGAACACAAACAGAATACATTATGGAGACCACAATCAGTCAGTGTTAATAACAGCTATAATGCATCATGGCTGGACAGCTACATACCCTGACATGTAAGCATTAAACATTCCAGCTGAGAACATGTTAAACAGCATTATATTGCTAAAGTACATTCACCATGTGCATCAGAACCATATTAGCATGTCCTTGCATCAATGGTATGGATGACAGGGATGTGGCACAGGTATCATCATATGCACTGGGTGTATTGTGGGTTTGCCAGAGGCCTAGGCTGAGCCATTTGGTTGACATCATGTGTGTGTTAGGGGGTTCTTTATTAATTAGGCTGTGCAGATGTGGTATATGTAGGTACTGAGGTGCACTAGCTGTGTTGGTGATATGTGTGTGTATGTATGAACACAGTACTGCCATGTGGCTGCCCTATATAGGAGTTTGTTGGACAACTGCAGGCCATACATGGCAGGGTATACAGTTCACTATGTCCAGCCATGGACAGGAGAACTATGCCTGCCAGGGATTCCATGGGCACTACCAGGTAGAAGCCCAGATATGGTACTCTCCCCTGATGATGATAATTGTCCACTGGATCCATGTTGGGACTGGCCAGGACCATGTGCATGTGGTCTGCTGCATTGTGGTTGTGGATGGCACCTCCCCTGCAGTGCTGGTTCTGCTACTGCCATTACAGGTGTGACTGTGAGTTGTTGCACTTCCACGTAGACCTCCACCTGTTGGTGTTGCTGACCTATGTCCACATGGCTGACGCCCTACTCCCACCACATGCTCTAACACAGACACCACACAGTCAAGGATTCCCACCATCTCACCCAACCATCTATCCACCTGCAAGATCACGGATGTTGTCAAGTACAGCAGAATGAGTAGCCCTCTGGAGCCTGAGACTCTGTCTGGTGTAAAGTTCCATACATGCCTGTGCCTCCATGATGGACCAAAACATGCATCTGGTAACACCTGCTGTGGCACTTCTGTCAGGGGCATGATGGCCAGCAGTCCTCCTACAAGCACCCCTGTACATCTGCCTGTGTGGTACCTCACTGGTCATCTGGCTACGGCTGCTGTGTACAGACACACTTTCCATAGTCCACACACTGTCCTGTCCCATGCCACCACCCGCCAACTGTTCCTCATCTATGGCCACTGGTGACGGGGTATGTATGGGCATTGTGACTGTGTGTGGGGATGGGGTGGATAAAAGGGGGATGTCAACCGATGGCACAGCTTCATCCCCTGACAACCCTGCCTGTGCCTCACCATACCTATCATCATTGTCAGAGTCTGCATGGACACTAACATCAGTTTGCCTGCAGGAGAGACCCTGACCCACCTTGCCACCTGTGTGAGGGGAAAACAAAAAATGTAATTTAAGACCTGTATGTTATTTCTTACCTCTACACACACTCACTCACTCACACACAAACACACACACACAAACACACACACACACACACACACACACACACACACACACGCGCTCGCGCTTACAGGTGAGGTGGCACAAAGATATTACACAGACCTCTCATTACCCAACAGTCAACATGCATGACAAATGGCATTCAACAGCATGCACTGCAGCTATACTCAATCCTTGTTACCAACATTATACATCTCTGTGATGCATGAGTTGTGTTAGTAGGTGATGTCCCTTCCCCTGGAACACACTGCACCCATGTACACAGTATTGTTGTGCACCTATACATCACCCTGGCATGTACTGTGGACCATACCTCACGACTGTACACACCATTGCTGAATGTGTATATGTGTGGCACTTATGTTTGCTCTGTTGCTCACAGCTCCTGTGTGTTTGCCTGACACATACCTGGGATGATATGAGGACTGATGTCACTAATTAATGCCTGACCTCTGATTTGCAGATGTCATCATCAGCAGTGTGTGTATGAGCAATAAAATCCAATTACACTGACAACCTTCAAAGCTTAATGTGGATATGAGGAGTGTACACACCCTTGTTGACATGCCAGCCTCTTCAATGATATGCAATGGGACCACAATACTGCATATGTTAACATTACACACACCTGATATGTGACATATGACCTGTGCAATCAAATGCAATATCAAACAAATGTGTTAGTCGTGCAGATGCTGAATGAAATGCATACAATATGTGGGTTGCATAAGTGTGCCCACCCTTAACACGATGATTTGTTGCAGCACCTGTTAAGTGAACTACAGCAGTCACTATTCCTGGAAGGGGTATACTAGCATGGCCCATCTGCACTTGACATTATTTATTTTATTTTTATTTATTTTATTTCACATTTGTTAACCGGGATGGTCCGACTGGACAAGGTCCATTTTCAGCAGAGGCCCGGGGAGAAAAGCTCCACTTAATTAATTACAGAGTCAACAGGTATTTATACATCAGTTATAAACCAGTTTGTGAGACTGTGAAACAGTGACATAATAGATCAGAGTATAAGGACATTCTTTTAACATATTTTCAAAACAAACTTTACAAGTAGACAATAGATTAATAGTTCAATAAATTGTTAAGACAAGAGATTAATTTACTGTTTCTTTCTTACATTAACATACAACTAACATTTGCTATGTCCATGTTTTATGGTTTTAGGATGAGAAATTAAGGTAGTTTATTTGTCTTTATGTAACACTTGGACATAACCAGGAATTAATAAGATGGGACTTAAGGGAGTATTTGAATTGTTTTGTGTTTGGTGCTGAAATAACTGAGTGAGGGAGGTTATTCCAATACTTTGCTATACAATGAGAAAACAAAGCTTTACCTGCTGTGTTATTAGCTGAAGCGATGGAGAGGAGTGATTTATTGGCAGAGCGGAGTGACCGATTTGGTATGTAGTTACTTATTAGTTCTTTAAGGGCTGGAGTTCTGTCAGGATATTGTTGGATATTATAGGC
This sequence comes from Protopterus annectens, assembly GCF_019279795.1. Lineage (NCBI taxonomy): Eukaryota > Metazoa > Chordata > Ceratodontiformes > Protopteridae > Protopterus > Protopterus annectens. The sequence goes on from NC_056749.1 coordinate 109,542,432, forward strand.
AATAACTAGCTGGTGGTAGGTTAGTAGCTGTGGAAGTTCAAGCCACTGAAGTTGCCTGAGTGGTATACAGTGGTGAGTTCTAAAGGGGGAAATCTTTAGCAAATTTAGCAATGTTGTTATAACATGACTCTAGTTTACTAAGATCAGATTTTCTGACATAGGTGAGAATTGGTGCTGCATACATATGTGTGGAGTGAAGGTGGGTTTGAGCTATGGCGACCCTAGCTTGATCTGACAGAAGGCAATTTTGTCTGTATAGGGACCCCATTTTTTATGTACTTTTTTGATAGTTTGGGAGATGTGGACATCAAAGTGTAAGTTGCTATCAATTTCAACACTCAGCAGCTTGGTGTGAAGAGAGGGGAAAATGACAGGCGCATTATTAGTGAGGATAGAGAAGGAGAGTGGGGTGGCTTTGGGTTTGTTTGGGGTGAATAGAAGTAGTTTTGTTTTGTTAGGATTTAGTATAAGTTGAATATTTGTGATCCACTTCTCCACTGCACTAAAGGACTTTTGGGCAATATGTTGAAGGGCAGTAAGGGTTGGGGCAGAGCAGATCAATGTGGAGTCATCTGCGTACTGTATGAGTGAGGTCTGTAGAGTAGAGGTATATAGGTTACTGGTAAAGATAGAAAAGAGGAGAGAGCCCAGTATGGAGCCTTGAGGTACACCAACTGATGTTGGGAGTAAGGATGATAGGACTCCTTGCCACTGGACAGCCTGTTGATGGTCTGTTAGATAGTTTTTAAACCATGCAACAGTGTTAGGAGCAAATGATAGAGAGGTAAGAGTATCTATTAGAATGGAATGGGAAACCATATTGAATGCCTTAGAGAGGTCCAGAAATATGGTGGATACAAACATGTTATTATTTCTGTGTTGGTTAACTAGGTTCATGAAAGATAGGAGAGTAGAAGTTGTGTGTGGTGTATCCACACCATGTTGTGTAGAGGAGAAGATCTTGTTTGAGTCAAGGAAATGCATCCCCTGTGAATGTATGCATTTTTAAAGTATTTTTGATAAGGGAAAAAGAATCACTATGGGGCGGTAGTTAGAGAACTCATAGGAATTTTCACCTTTGTGGAGGGGAATAATGTAAGAGACTTTCCAAAGTTGAGGGATATGGGATTCTTGAATGGAGCGGTTGATTAAGCTAGAGACAGGGTAGGACAGAGAGTCGGCAGCCATTTTTAGGAAATGAGCAGGTATGCCATCGGCTGCAAGAGAAGTGGGTTTTAGTTTTAAGAGGTATTTTTTTATTGTGGAGGTTTAGAAAGGTGAGAAGGAAAATGAAGTTATGTTGTTAGTAGGTTTTGGTATACATGGGAAGGTATTTTTTAAAAGTTGGGTTGATATTGATAAAATCGATTCAGTAAAGTGGTGATTAAAATGGGAGACTATTTCACTATTTCATTTTGTAGTGATGGAGGAAAGCACTGGCGTGGAGGTTTTGCCTGGTTTTAATAGGGAGTTTATAGCATGCCACAATTTTTGGGGGTTATTGGAGTGTTTATTTTGCATATCTAAGAAGTATTTTTGTTTATCGTGCTTTGTTTGTATTTTTACTTGGTTTCTAAGGTATTGATAGTTTTGTTTCGCTAGGGAAGTGTTATCTTTTTTCCAAGCTTTCCATGCCTTATCTCTGGTTTTCATTATGTCTCTAGTGGACTTAGTAAGCCATGGGGCATGGTTTTGCTTGGTTCTAATTTTCCTTACTGGAGCAAAAGAATTGAAGATGTTAATCAGAGTATTGTTAAAATAGTCACCTCCATGATCAAAATCAAGGCTACGAAGTGGTTTCCAATTACATTTTTTTAACAAAGTGTTAAATTCTAGTTATGATAATTTTGGACTTATCTGTAGACTGTAGGTTTTGGAGTATTAGTCTGTTTCCTTAGGAAGGGCGGCCACGGTGGTGCAGTGGTTAGCATTGCCCCCTCACAGCAAGAGATTCTCCGGTTCGATCCTCGGCTGGGGTGCCTTCTGTGCGGAGTCTGCATGTCCTCCCTGTGGTCGCGTGGGTTTCCTCCGGTGCTCCGGTTTCCTCCCACATCCCAAAGACATGCTGCAGGTGGATTGGACACTCTAAATTGGCCCTAGGTGTGCGTGCGAGTGTGCCTTCTGTGGAAGGTTGGGTGCCGGGCTGGCAACTCGACACCGTAAAACTCCACTGCCATTCAATGTGCGGACAAGGCGATCTGCTGTGGCGACCCCTAACCGGGAAAAAGCCGAAAGAAGAAGAAGAAGTCTGTTTCCTTAGGAAAAAGGTAGGAAGATGATCACTAAGTCCATCTGGTAGATTACCTACTTGATAATTATTTGCAGGGTAGTTAACTAATGTCCAATCCAGTATTGATTCTTTATGGGATTTTTTGTCAACCCTAGTAGGTTCTTGAATGAGTTGGGTGAAGCCATACAAGTTTATGTGGTTCGTGGGGTTTTTTTTGAGTTACAGGATTGCCAGTCCATGTTCAGATCTCCTAATATAATAGTCTCCTGTGGGAGATTATCTTTAGACCATTGTAGAATATCCTCAATTGTTTGAGAGTTGTTGCCTGGAGGGATATTAGGCATAAGATAATGATACTCTTTTCGGTATTTATGAGTAACACAGAACCAATGGTCTCAGCATTATTAAATTTTGGTAGTGGGGTTAAAAGAGGTTGGAGAGAGATAGAATGTTTGTAAACAACTGCAATGCCCCCACCTTTTTTCCTGTTCTATCTAGACGTAGGATCTTATAACCTGGAGGGAGGATCTCTTCATTTTGTGTGTTAGGTTTTAGCCAGGTTTCTGTTATAGTGAGAATGTCAGGGGAGTAGTGGGTTATGAGTGTGTGTAAGTGAGGAAGTTTGTTAGATATACTACAAGAGTTAAGGTTTATGATGAGGAGATCAGCAGGGTGTTTGTTTAGGGGTATAATGTTGTTTGGACCTGGGTCTGGATGGATGTCACCAGAGGTAAGGAGGTATTTCTTAAGAAAAAGTTGAAGCTTGATAGTTAGTTGAATGTATATGTGGAGTTTACATGATGTTTTTCTGTTGTTAGATAGTGGGATGTACTTCGTTTGTAAAAATAGTATAGTGTTGTTGCTAAATAATGATGAGGTGATAAGGAAGGCTGTGTGTGTAGGAGCAGGTGAGAAGGTAAGTGTAGTATGATAGGTTGTATGTGGAAGGGGTGTGTATGTGTGCAAGGATGTAATATAGGTTAGGGTTGAGAGGGCCAGTAGGAGAGATGAAAGCGAGGTTAGCATGGTTTGTGTTTGTTTGTAAGTGGATGCAAGTGGTGTTATTGTGTAGTAGAGAAATTCTAGGGGTGTGTTATGGGACGTTGTTGATGATTGGTTGTGGGGAGTGGTCAGGTGACTTAGGGTTAGAATAAATCTAGAGGTATTGGAGGCAGGTGGGAAATGGGGGCAGGTTAGGGGAGAGGAATGAGCTGAGCGTAGCAAGGTGAATGGAGCTGGGCCCAGCCACCATGAGGCTTACAGAGAGATATCCTACAGAGGCAATCAGTGAGCTCTAAACTGGGGAGAGCAGGTAAAATCCGGCCAGGAATGGGGTAAGTTCTTAATGACTGCTTCCCTTTAGCTAATTCAAAAGAAAGCTTACAAACAAAATGCTGCCAATCAGGGGGGATTACTCCACTACTACTAGTGCTGTGAGCACCTGGGTAGACCACTTTGCTACTAGATATTCTTGAATTGCAACAATGTAGAAGAAATATTAACATTGCTGCTGTCTTTGGTATTAACAGTTTATCTTGATATATGGTGTTGACTGCAGGAAGGTAGATGGCAGTACACAGGATACCCTTTATTCCCAAGCCGCTTGTGGGGTGGGTTCAGTTAGGTGGCTATGGCAGGTGTATAAACCTAGGGTAAGATAAAAAGTAAAAATATCCACTTTAAAAATGAGTCTAGTGAAATAACATTTTATATACAGGCATGTGCAACAGGGATAAAGATCAGTACATAAGTTTCTGAAAAGTTGTTGTAACATTCAGTAATGTTCTGCAAGTAGTCGCCTACCAGTATTTAAAAACAAACAAACCAATGTACAGAGGTATATTTGGTCATTATTTAGTCACTCCACCCTACAAATGTCCCCCAACTCTGCCGGATTGCAACGTCAGCTCATGCACACAGCCCTTGGAGGTCACACCGTGCCTTCACTATTGCTGTGGAGTCAGGGTTATGTCTGACACAATTCATGACCTTGAGTGTGTTCAGATGCACAAGCAGGAAAAAGCAGTCGAGGATAGAGGAAGTTTCTGCTACACCCTTTTTGAATGAACAAGTCCAAATGTACAAATAACCACAAATTGTTTATTCAACTCAACAACACTTGAAAGCCGGTAAGTGCTTTCGTCCTGCAACCACAGAAGTTCTGTGGTTGCAGGATGAAAGCACTTACCAGCTTTCAAGTGTTGTTGAGTTAAATAAACAATTTGTGGTTATTTGTACATTTGGACTTGTTCATTCAAAAAGGGTGTAGCAGAGCCTTCCTGTATCCTCGACTGCTTTTTTTGTGCTTGCGCAACAGTTTTTCTTGGCTTTTATTCTCTGTTCAGATACAGCCATTCTTAGTGAGCTTTGGATGTATGCTTCAGTTCACTGTTGTGTTTCAGGATGACACCCCTCCCCATCTTCAGCATTATTGCAGATGCGTGACAACTATGGGCCACACATGAGTGTTATTTTTCAGTGTTCCAAATTCAGAATGCCATGTCTACCGGCCTAGTTCCTGCTAATGAACAGCAAATCTAAAGGTGTACACTGTCACCAGCAAGGTAAAAATGGGGATGGTGAGCCTGAGGTGGAGTGAGGTGTTGCTTATGCACCATATGTATATTTATTAATACTGTCTGTAGGTTTCAGCCTTAGTCTCAGTACACCATTACACATTGCAACACATGCCTTTGGGAGACTTGATGTTATGCATATGCTACCTGTAGAGAGCCCTGGATGATGTTTCCTGTGGAAAAACTCTTCCATCTGATTACCCTAACCCATAGGCCACACTTATGCAGATTCTAGGTGATTGCTGACACAGGTACTGCACAGGCAGTACTTGCAAGACATTCCTGCAAGTCCCTCAGTGTTGCTGCATGTTTTTGGGCAGCCTCCATGACCAGTTTGCAACATGTGTTGTCATCTGTCTTGGATGGGCATCTGTTTATTTTCGACATTAATGTTGTCCTATTCTTCATACACACATACATGACTGTCTGCACTGTTTGCCATGGTATATGCAATGGTGAGTTAAGGCTACTTCTCCCACTCCTGAGTGCTACCTTTTGGATATATAAGATCCATTCCATGGTTTGTAAGATGTGTGCAAGCCACGGCTGCCTCTATTGCTGGTGAGAGGGCAAATGTCATAGATATACTTCTTGGACAGCAGGCCATTACATGGTGTGACATTGAGGCCCTGTACTTGATGGAAGGTGTGTACTCAAGAAGAGTGAATGCTGTCAGTACCTCAAAAGCTGCTTCCACAATATGTTATTTGGAGTGTGTGCACACATATGCTTCCAGTGTTTGTTAAGGTATGTATTCCCCATATTTGTTGTCCTAACATAGGATTCCATATTACACATTCATTGCTCATGTTAGGATCACATTACAGGTTGTAAAGGTTGCAAAAGGTGTGGAATGTGGTATTGTGATTTGCCATTGTTTAGATCAGGAACAGTTTCCATTGTAATAGTGGTGTATACACTGTTGTAGCCATTGTATAAGGGTAATGTTTCAGACATGTCCCTACTGTAGGCCATTTGTCCCACCATTATGTTCATCTCTGTCCACACATCTTGCACTGACAGGTTGTTAGGTATACTGCAGGACTCTTACATACCCTTCAGATATGCCACCATGGTGACCACTGTGATGCAGTGCAGTTAACACTAACAATAAGTGAACATGTTCAGCATGCATTATGGGTAGGTGTGTTAAATGTGTGCATGGCAAATACCATGGCCATAACATGGTCGGTGTATTGGCAAACCTGAACAAAACAACTCCATGCTCACCAGCTACAGTCTGCTGCCCAAGTTGTCTACCAGAGTGACCTGCATAGTTGTATGAGAGATGTAATGTCAGTAGCCACACCTGTGGCATTGGTACAGGGTGGGAGCAGCATTTCAGTACAACAGTACAAACCCACAATACTAGAGATTATACACATCTGTTCATTACTACACTGCAGCAACAGACTATCTTATCTGTCATGTGCATGAAGATACTTTACAGATGAAGATGGATAAGCAACAGTGATCTACTAATGTGCCCTGAGGCCTTACCTGCACAGTCCTCATCCATTGTATAGGTGGCACCCATCCCGATAATGCTATCTTCAGGTTGTTGGCTTGGCTGGGGAGCTGGTGCCCCAAGGCTGGTGAGGAGCTCCTCAGCATGTGTCAGTGATGTCTGGATGGCATGACCCCCACCTGTGGCTAGCTGGTCCCTCCTAACTGCAGCAGCTTGCTGACAGGTGTGGTGGATCAGATTGGTGCACCGATACTGCACCTGCTCATAACTGCAGTTATGCAGGCTGACATCATTTACCCTGTGGACTAACTCATTCCACAGGGTGGTCCTCTCCTGCAAATCATGGGCCCTGCACCCAAATAGAGTGCCATGATGTTGTATGATGAAGTGTATCAACCTGAGACAGTCATACTAACAGAGACTTGGCTTAAACCAGGCAACCACAACAATGAAATCACTCCACCACGTTACAATAGAATTCGTAGTGATAGAATAGATAAAAAAGGGGGGGGTTGCTATAGTGTATAAATCTCACCTCATCCTTGAGAAAATAGACATAACAACCCCAGACCTCGATAAAGTTGAGCTCACTATAACAAAACTAAAACTTAATGATAGTAAACACATCAACATCATAGGATGTTACATCCCTCCAAGCAACAATATCTCCATTACAGAAAAACTCCTAGAATGGATATCTAACTCCCTCCCCCAGCAAACCATAGTATTAGGAGACCTTAATACTGACTGGCAAAATTGTTCCAGTCATAACCCACTCTCCCATATTAACCTACGTGGCCTAACCCAACTCATCACTTCCCCCACAAGAACAGACAAGAGAACCAAACACCAATCCACTCTCGACTGGGTACTCGTATCCCACCCATCACTGATATCCCTAGCAGGGTGTCTACCAGACACTGTGAGTGACCACCAAGCCACATTCTTACTCAGATCAAAATCACCACAACTGACCCAAATATCTATGCACCTAATTAGAAACAAAAAGCACTTTAACTGCCCCAACTTTATAAATGACCTAAAAATGTGCAACTGGACCCTTCTAAAAAACCTACCTCTTGATGAAGTTGCACTATATTTCAATATTACCTTCTTAAACACCCTTAACCATCGCGCCACCTCCAGAACAACAAGAATTAAAACTAAATATACCCCCTGGTTAACCCCAGACACAAAATCCCTCCTCAAAAAAAGGAAACAAAGCCTAGACCAACTACTTCAACAGTAAATCCCAATTGAACAAACAAATATATGTTGGGCATAACCAGTGCATTAGGAGATATTGTTTTAGTTCCTGCTTAAAGTATCATGTTTGTTCAATAGAATTTGTTGAGGGAATGAGTTCCAGACTTTTGCAATCTTGTGGCAGTATAATCCATATAGTATCACCATGAGAGTTATGAGATTTATTTACTTTAAGTAGGACTTTGTCTGCTGACCTACGAGAGTTAAGCTTTTTGTTGGGTTGGACAAGATTAGTTAGGCCTGGGCAGTGATCAAGTTTACCCATTACTGTGTGGGCAATTAGTAATTGATTTAGCATGCATACATTTGGGAGTTTTAACCAATCTAGTTGTTTGAGGGCAGTACAATGATGTGTTTTTTGGGGTTGGTTAGTTGCAAATTTGGCAATCTTGTAGCAGGATTCAAGTTTGTTTAGTTCTGCTTTATGGAGGTTTGTGAATATTTGAGAACAATAGAGAAGTGAGGATAATATGTGGGTTCTTGCCTTAGCCAGTCTAGCGTGGTCTGAAAGATAGGGTTTAGCTCTGTAGAGTGTGCCGAGTTTAATATGAACTTTTTAATAGTCTGGGCTATATGGTTATCAAATTTTAGTGCATTATCTATGGTAACCCCAAGAAGTTTAGTATGTTCAACTGGTTCTATTTTAGTGCCATTGGAAGAAAAAATAAAGAGGGATTGGCTATTGGCTAGTGAGGAAGAATTTGAAAAGACAATAAGCTTAGTTCTATTGGGATTTAGTATCAGTTGACGGGCTGCTAGGTATGTTTCAATGTTTGTAAGTGAAGTCTGGGTCTTCTCTTGAAGTGTCTCAATTATAGGTGCTGAGCAGATGAGCAAGAAATCATCTGCGTATTGAATAATGTTGGCAGAACTATCAGCTGTTATAAGATCATTGGTAAAGATCGTAAAGAGTAGTGGTTCTAGAATCAATACCTGGGGGACTCCTACAGAGATAGGAAGGTGGGGGAGAGTTTATTGCCCCTTAGGGTAGCTTGCTGCATGTTTGAGATGTAGATTTGGAACTAATTTATGGCCTCAGGGCAAATGTAGTTGGCAAGTTTGTTTAGGAGGATTTGATGTGATACAGTGTCAAAGGCCTTTGACATGTCAAGAAAGATAGCAGTGACAAGTTGGTTGTTATTTTTAAGGTGATATATAGAGTTGGTAAAACTAATGAGGGCTGTACTAGTACTGTGTTTTTGTCTAAAACCATGTTGTGTAACAGATAGGAGATTGGTTTTTTTTTGGGAGTAATCAGTTATTTGCTTGTGGACACACTTTTCTAGGATTTTTGCTAAGGGTGAGAGTATGGCTATAGGTCTGTAATTATATATGTCTTTAGAGGGGCCTCCTTTATGCAATGGAATGATGTGAGATATTTTCCATATGGTAGGTATATAATTAGGCTTGATATGGGGTATGAAATAGATGGGGCAGCTAATTTTAGAAACTCACCTGGTAATTGATCAGCAACGAGGGTACATGACTTTACTTTAGATAGTAAGTGCTGTATATGCTTGTTTGAATGGGTCTAGTTTAAATAGGGTTTGTAGTGGACCGGATGGAGTGGGTACAGACAGAGGTGGGGTAAAAGTGTTATGTAGTAGGGAGGTTATTGAGTTAATAAAATGGAAGTTGAATTGGGATTCAATAGGATCTATACTATTACTGGTAGTTGGGACTGGGGTAGTGGGTTTTCCAGGTTTTAGTAGGTGGTTGACTGATTGCCAAAATGTTTCTGGATTTGTTTGCTATTTTAGCTGGCAAGTTTGAAAATATGTTTCTTTTGTTCACCTTGTTACTACTTGGCTTAATTCTATTTTAAATAATTCTGTTTTTTCTGTATCTTACATAATGATGTCTTCTGCTTCAAGTCATATGATTGTAATACTACTTTGCACTTGACTTATGTCTGCATTATGCTGGATATTAATGTGTACTATATTTTTCTGGAACTTTTCTTCTTCAGTCTCCATTTTAAGTTTATATTATGCTTATTAGCTAACTCAGTATTTAGATAAATTAACAAACCAAAAACAACTTTAGGGTCATCCTAGCTCCAAGAAATATTCCTTATATCTAAGTCCAGAAGCTGATGTGGATTAGAAGGCTCTCTTCATGTATCCATTTAAATTTGGAATTGCTTGTGTCTGTTGTCCCATAGCTCTGTCAGCTCTCACACCATTGCTACTGACATCCTCATCTGCTTTATCATTCCTGCTGACTGTAAATGTTCTACTTGTAACAATAGGCTCCAAATATTTACCTATGGGCAAGCCAACTAGACACACAAGCCTCTTTTCAGGGATTACCCAAGAGCACTGCCTGATTAAATAACTTGCTCAATGACATAATATACAAATAGAACCTGTAAGAATCGAACCCATATTTAAGAATGATACTCATTAGCAGCTTGTAGCCTTCACCCCCTGCACTAAACTATCAGTTTCCCATTAATCTTATTAATCAGGTATCCCAAATTGTTTCCATTAAGTTATGTTTGGGTTACTGTGAGGTATGTTTTCTAGAGAGTTGAGTCTGACCAAGTCTTAATATACTCGTTAAACACAAAATACTGGAACAGAAGGAAGAAGGCACACACAAGACCTCAATAGTAAATAAAGCGCTTTTCGTTTATGTTAAATCATAAACTTCTTCAGACAAAATTTACAATTCAGATCACGTTTAAATACATAATGAGACAAGTGCATTAACCAATCAACAAATAGAATACATTAATTAAAATGGAAACTATTAACAAACACACCACCCCCTTAATAAAGCAAGTAAAAATCATTTAAACACACAAATATACAAATAATTTCTGTCATCCCATCAACTAGTCTAATACTAGAACTATAAACACAACCAACATATAATATAAAATCAATTTTACTTTAACTACAAAAAAGATTTTTTAAAAATAAATAAAAGGAGAAGAAAAAAGAAAATTATGGATAAAATTTCAAAATTCTAACTTCATTCTATTTATTAACAAAGTTAACTAGCGATTTAAACTTTTAAGTTTTAATATGCTACTTATAGCACAGCCATCATTTAAACCAGGCTGGTGGTAAGCATTGAACCTAATCTGCCAGGAAAGTTCTAACTCTTCAAGTTTTAAAGCATCTGGGCCACCTCTTGAGTTAGTGGGCACTTGATCAATAACAATAAATTTAAAAGTATGCCCAGGAAATAAATTAACATGTTTCGCTAGGGCATTTTCAAGTTTATGTTTCCTAATAGCGTAAAGGTGTTCATATACGCGTTCCCGTAGCTTTCTTTCAGTCTTGCCCACGTAAAACGCTGGGCAAAACTGACACAAGGCCAGGTAGACAACCATCTTGGAGTTGCAGTTGTTCCTAAACTTTAAATTATACACAAAGTTGTTCACTGAAATTCTGTTGGATTCTAAGATAAAACCACAGTAGTTGCAAGCTTGGCATTTATACATGCCAGGAGTCCTAACAGGGTTAGATCTGAGTCCTTCACAGTAGCTTTTAAGGTTTCTACCTTTTCTATAGATCACTACAGGTTGATCCCCCACTTTAGAAAAGACGTCAATATCACCCTTAAAGATGTCCCAATTTTTCTTAAGGATATTGAAACAGGCTGAACTATTGATACAATAATTGGTAATGAAAGCAGAGTTAAATCTATCCGGTTGTAAGTAGTTATCTAAGTCATGGTCAACAACAAGGCTGGGGGGCAAAGTAGTGGTAGATAACCTAGTTGACCCATTAGACAATAAGGGAACGTAAACCAAGATGTGACGTTTATGAGTTACCTCGTGAACTAATTCACTAATAAGGTGTAAGGGATACCCTCTAGACTGAAACATTTCTTTAATAAATACACACTCCTGGTCAAAAACATCATCCAATGTTGTAATACGTGCTGCTCGAACTAACTGACCCTTAATAATGGCACGTTTTTGGTGGTAGGGGTGACAGCTCGTGTAATGTAACATGGAGTTACAATAGGTTTTCTTTCTGTGAATTGATGAGACAAATCTACTTGACGAAACATCTTTAGTCAAAGAGATGTCTAAATAATCAATGACCGAAACATTAAAGTTAAATGTAAATTCAAGAAATGGTGTCGTCGAGTTAAAGTATTCAACCAATAGTTCAGCTTCTGAAACGTTAGCATCCAAAAGAATAAAAATGTCGTCCAAAAAGCGGGTGTAAAATATGATGTTGTCTTTAAATAAGTTGTTGTTAAATACAAACTGATGTTCCCAATAGGCCATCACCATGTTGGCCACACTGGCCCCACATGGGGAGCCCATTGCCACCCCTACTCTTTGAAGGTAGAAGTCACCATCAAACACAAAAAAGTTGTTTTTCAGAATCAACTCCAATAAATCACCTACAAGTAAGATGTCATCATTAGCACCACCTTAGCACAGGGATAAGTAGGGGAACCTTAGTGGATAGTAGGGGTTCCCCTACTTATCCCTGTGCTAAGGTGGTTGACCGCATTTTACAAAAGTACCTTGTTGGTTTAAAACAAATTTGTAAGGACTCTTGGACATTTCTAGGTAACATCAATATACTAGAATACAATCCAAATTACAATTTTTTAACTATAGATGTTAAGGATTTGTATTCTTGTATTCCACACACTATAGCTATAGAATGGGTAGGAGAAATGTTGAGACTCTTGGACAGCCCTAATGATGACATCTTACTTGTAGGTGATTTATTGGAGTTGATTCTGAAAAACAACTTTTTTGTGTTTGATGGTGACTTCTACCTTCAAAGAGTAGGGGTGGCAATGGGCTCCCCATGTGGGGCCAGTGTGGCCAACATGGTGATGGCCTATTGGGAACATCAGTTTGTATTTAACAACAACTTATTTAAAGACAACATCATATTTTACACCCGCTTTTTGGACGACATTTTTATTCTTTTGGATGGTAACGTTTCAGAAGCTGAACTATTGGTTGAATACTTTAACTCGACGACACCATTTCTTGAATTTACATTTAACTTTAATGTTTCGGTCATTGATTATTTAGACATCTCTTTGACTAAAGATGTTTCGTCAAGTAGATTTGTCTCATCAATTCACAGAAAGAAAACCTATTGTAACTCCATGTTACATTAACAACATTGGATGATGTTTTGACCAGGTGTGTATTTATTAAAGAAATGTTTCAGTCTATCCCTTACACCTTATTAGTGAATTAGTTCACGAGGTAACTCATAAACGCCACATCTTGGCCTTATTGTCTAATGGGTCAACTAGTTATCTACCACTACTTTGCCCCCCAGCCTTGTTGTTGACCATGACTTAGATAACTACTTACAACCGGATAGATTTAACTCTGCTTTCATTACCAATTATTGTATCAATAGTTCAGCCTGTTTCAATATCTTAAGAAAAATTGGGACATCTTTAAGGGTGATATTGATTTTCTAAAGTGGGGATCAACCTGTAGTGATCTATAGAAAAGGTAGAACCTTAAAAAACTGTGTGAAGGGACTCCAATCTAACCCTGTTAGGACTCCTGGCATGTATAAATGCCAAGCTTGCAACTACTGTGGTTTTATAGAATCCAACAAATTTTCAGTGAACAACTTTGTGTATAATTTAAAGTTTAGGAACAACTGCAACTCCAAGATGGTTGTCTACCTGGCCTTTCCTTTTGCCCAGCGTTTTCGTGGGCAATGAAAGAAAGAAAATGGAACGGAGCTTGATAACAGAACACCTTTACTAGGAACATAAACATAAAAAAATGCCCAAACATGTTAATTTATTTCCTGGCATACTTTTAAATTTATTGTTATTGATCAAGTGCCCACTAACTCAAGAGGTGGCCCAGATGCTTTAAAACTTGTTAGAACTTTCCTGGCAGATTAGGTTCAATGCACCACCAGCCTGGTTTAAATGTATAAGTAGCATATTAAAACTTAAAAGTTTAAATGCTAGTTAACTTTGTTAATAAATAGAATGAAGAATTTTGAAATTTTATCCATAATTTTCTTTTTTCTCCTTTTATTTATTTTTAAAAAATCTTTTTTGTAGTTAAAGTAAAATTGATTTTATATTATATGTTGGTTGTGTTTATAGTTCTAGTATTGGACTAGTTGATGGGATGACAGAAATTATTTGTATATTTGTGTGTTTAAATGATTTTTACTTGCTTTATTTAGGGGGTGGTGTGTTTGTTAATAGTTTCCATTTTAATTAATGTATTCTATTTGTTGATTGGTTAATGCACTTGTCTCATTATGTATTTAAACGTGATCTGAATTGTAAATTTTGTCTGAAGAAGTTTATGATTTAACATAAACGAAAAGCGCTTTATTTACTATTGAGGTCTTGTGTGTGCCTTCTTCCTTCTGTTCCAGTATTTTGTGTTTAACGAGTTTGTTACACTGTGTGACTTTTTTTAAGTCTTAATATACAACATAGAATTAGTTCCTCCGTTTGATAGGTTTACCATCTTATTTTTGTACCCAAGTAATTATGCAGCCATCATCATCATCTTTCTGCTGTTCCCGTTAGGGGTCGCCACAGCAGATCACCTGTTTCCATTTCTTCCTGTCCTCTGCATCTTGCTGTGTCACACCAACCACCTGCATGTCCTCTCTCACCACATCCATAAACCTTATCTTAGGCCTTCCTCTTTTCCTGTAAACCTGGTAGCTTCATCCTTAGCATCTTTTTCCCAATATACTCAGCATCCCTCCTCAGCACATGTTAAAACCAACGTAATCTTACCTCTCTGGCTTTCTCTCCAAACCTTCCAACCTGGGCTGACCCTTTAATATACTTATTCCTAATCCTGTCCACCCTCGTCACACCCAGTACAAATCTTAACATCTTTAATTCTGCCATACCCAGCTCAAACTCCTGCCTTTTTGTCAATTCCACTGTCTCCAACCCATATAACATAGCTGGTCTCACTACCCTCTTGTAGACCTTCCCTTTCACTCTTACAGGTACTTGTCTGTCACAAATCACTCCTGACACACTTCTCCACCCACTCCATCCTGCCTGTACTCTCTTCTTCACCTCTCATCCACACTCACCGTTACTCTGAACTACTGACCCCAAGTATTTAAACTCATCCACCTTCGCCACCTCTACTCCTTGCATCCTCACCATTCCTCTATCCTCCCTCTCATTCACACACATATATTCTGTCTTAGTCCTGCTGACCTTCATTCCTCTTCTCTCTAGAGCATATCTCCATCTCTCCAGGGTCTCCTCCACCTGTTCCCTACTCTCACTACAGATCACAATGTCATCTGCAAACATCATAGTCCACAGGGACTCCTGTCTGATCTTGTCTGTCAACCTGTCCATCACCATTGCAAATAAGAAAGGGCTCAGAGCTGATCCTTGATGTAACCCCACCTCCACCTTAAACACTTCCGTCACTCCCACCGCAGACCTCTCCGCTGTCACACTACCCTCGTACATATCCTGTACCACTCTTACATACTTTTCTGACACTCCTGACTTCCTCATACAATACCACAACTCCTCTCTAGGCACCCTGTCATATGCTTTCTCTAAGTCTACAAAATCACAATGCAACTCCTTCTGACATTCTCTGTACTTCTCCATCAACACTCTCAGAGCAAAGATCGCATCTGTAGTGCTCTTTCCTGGCATGAAACCATACTGCTGATCACTAATCATCACGTCCCTTCTTAACCTTGCTTCCACTACTCTTTCCCATAACTTCATGCTGTGACTGATCAGTTTTATTCCTCTGTAGTTACTACAGCTCTGCACATCACCCTTATTCTTAAAAATCGGTACCAAAACACTTTGTCTCCATTCCTCAGGCATCCTCTCACTTTCCAAGATTTCATTAAACAATCTGGTTAAAAACTCCACTGCCATTTCACCTAAACACCTCCATGCTTCCACAGTTATGTCATCTGGGTCAACAGCCTTTCCATTCTTCATCCTCTTCATAGCTGTCCTTACTTCCTCCTTGCTAATCTGTTTCACTTCATGATTCACTATCCCCACATCATCCAACCTTCTCTCCCTCTCATTCTTTTCATTCATCAACCCCTCAAAGTACTCTTTCCATCTCCTCAACACACTCTCCTCGCTTGTGAGTACGTTTCCCTCATTATCCTTTATAACCTTTACCTGCTGCACATCTTTCCTAGCTTGGTCCCTCTGTCTACCAATCGATACAGGTCCTTTTCTCCCTCCTTAGTGTCCAACCTTTCATACAGCTCTTCATATGCCTTATCCTTAGCCTTCGTCACCTCTCTCTTTGCCATGCACCTCATCTCCTTATACTCCTGTCTACTTTCTTCATCTCTCTGACAATCCCACTTCTTCTTTGCCAACCTCTTTGCCTGTATACTCTTCTGTACTTCCTCATTCCACCACCATGTCTCCTTGTCGTCCTTCCTCTGTCCAGATGTGATACCAAGCACCTTTCTAGCCATCTCCCTTACTAGCTCTGCTGTAGTTACCCAGCTATTTGGTAACTCTTCACTGCCACCCAGTGCCTGCCTTAACTCATCCCTGAACTCCACCTCACAATTACCCATTTTCAATTTCCACCACTTGATTCTTGGTGCTGCCCTCACACTCCTCCTCCTCTTCTTGATAACCAACGTCATCCTGCAAACCACTATCCTATGCTGCCTAACGACACTTTCTCCGGTCACCACTTTACAGTCTCCAATCTCCTTCAAACTGGCCCTCCTACATAAGTTATAATCCACCTGTGTGCATCTTCCTCCATTCTTGTATGTCACCCTATGCTCCTCCCTCTTGTTAAAATACGTATTCACCACAGCCATGTCCATCCTTTTTGCAAAATCCACTACCATCTGACCTTCTGCATTCCTTTGTTTAACACCATATCTACCCATCACTTCCTCATACCCTCTGTTCCCTTCACCAACATGCCCATTGAAATCTGCTCCAGTCACCACTCTCTCACCCTTGGGTGCAGTCATCACCACTTCAACCAATTCACTCCAAAATGTTTCTTTCTCATCCATTGCACACCCAACTTGTGGAGCATACGCACTAACAACATTCATCATTACACCATCAATTTCCAGCTTCATAAACATCACTCTATCTGACACTCTTTTCACCTCCAAAACACTCTCAGCATACTGTTCCTTCAGAATAACTCCTACGCCATTTCTCCTCCCATCCACACCATGATAAAACAATTTGAACCCACCTCTGATACACCTAGCCTTACTCCCCTTCCATCTGGTCTCTTGCACACACAATATACCAACCTTCCTTCTGTCCATCATATCAGCTAGCTCTCTCCCTATACCAGTCATACTGCCAACATTCAAAGTTCCGACCCTCACTACCACAGTCCTAGCCTTTCTCCTCTCCTCCTGCCTTCGGCCATGTCTTCCACCTCTTCTCCAACTTTGGCCAACAGTAGCCCAGTTTCCACCAGCACCCTATAGGCTAACAGTACTGGTGGCAGTCGTTGTTAACCCGGGCCTCGACCGATCCGGTATAAAAATTTTTCTTGGTGACTGCATGAAATGCTTTGGCGAAGTTTTACGCCGGATGCCCTTCCTGGCGCAACCTTCCCCATTTATCTGGGCTTGGGACCGGCACAAAGAAATGCACTGGCTTGTGCATCCCAATAATGCAGCCATGAGGACTACAATTTAGTTATGCTGCACTGAGATTTTTAGTCTTCATTATAGTATGGTCATATTAATCTTGCAGTTTTATTTGCATTATGACCACTGTAGTTCTGTGATTGGGTACAGTATTGATATGTGTAACCATGACAGTGTCATGTTGCATTTGCATATTTATTTTCCAGCTTTGTTTGCATTATGACCACTGCAGTTCTGTGATTGGGTACAGTATTGATATGTGTAACTATGACAATGTCAAGTTACATTTGCATATTTATTTTCCAGATTTGTTCTGTTTACCTGCACACTACTTGATTTACATTTTACTGCTACTTTGTAATTATGCTGCTTCAGGTGATTTTTATTTTTAATGTTGTAGAAATATTACCATGTCTAGGGAGCTTCATCCATCTGTTTAAAAGTCTAACAAAATGACTTTCCAAACTGTCATTCAAGCAGACTTTAAATGAACTGTGCAGTTTGGCTGTATTTCACCCTTGTTCTTACATTAGTTTCATAGTTTCATAGTTTTGTACTAGGCTATCTGCCCTAGGGCATTTATAAGCCTAGGCAGAGTGTATATGACTTTCGCCACCCCATGGAATGATACAATTGTGCACAAAATAGATTTATTTTAATGTGCCTCTGTCTAGTAGTGACACAGAGATGACCCCTGGGGTAAACCTACGATCTCCCATCCACTCGTCAAGATTTCTCTTGAAAAGAGTCAGTGAGGGGCTCTGCCTAACATGGACTCGGATCCTGTTCCAGAGTGTGCGATGCCTCTGGGTTATGAATATGTCCCTCCAGCATGTCCTGTTCATATTTGTGCTGAGGTTTATATCTTTAGTTCTTGTGGCTCTGATGGATTTGGATTTTTTGAGATGGAGCATGTCCATTAATACCGGATTGGACATGGCCTTGTACGTCAGGCACAAATCACCTCTGAGCAGGCGGTATGCAACTGAATAGAGCTGGAGTTTCTTTAGTCTGGCAGCATATGACATATGCTGGAGACCCTTGATCCTCTTGGTGAGGTACTTTTGGGGTCTCTCCAGCTGCTGCAGGTGCCGGGTGAGGTACATACGAAATGGGGCATTGTATTCAATCATGGGCCTGATAAGGGAGGAGTATAGGGGTACAATGACATCCTTTGATTTGGATGTGAATCCCTTTATGATAAGGTGGGCAAGGTAGAAGGTTTTCCTAACCACTTTGACGACATGGGTGTCAAATGAGAGGTCACTGTCAACTTGGGTCCCCAGGTCTCTGATTACTTTTTCAGTACTTAATGGATTATCACCTATGTGGCAATTTGGGGGTACCTTGTTTTTCCCAAAGGGGATGACTATACATTTTTTGGCATTTAGTTTAAGGCCATGACTCTGGCACCAGTCATCCGTTTCTGTAAGGCCTTTCTGTAGGATGCATGTGTCAGCTGGTGTATCGATTATGGCGCCCAGTTTGCAGTCATCTGCGAACTTTGTCAGCCACAACCCTCCTATGTTTGCTTGTACATCTGAGAAATAAATGCCAAACAGGAGGGGTCCCAAGACAGAGCCCCGTGGTACACCACTTGTGACTGGCTTAGAATCTGTCATAGCTCCCGCAATTCTGACCTTGTGGGTTCTGTCCTTTAGCCAGTTTGCAACCCATCTTGTGACATACGGGTTTACATTTAAGCTGATGAGCTTGTCTATGATGCCTGAGTGGGGTATTGTGTAGAAGGCTTTTGCTAGGTCCAGGTAGGCTGTATGAACCTGCTTTGCCCTCATTGATGGCTCTAGTGACTGTTTCAAAAAAGTCAACCAGGTTCAAAAGGCAGGATCTGCCCTTTACAAAGCAGAATTGGGTAGGATCAAGTGTCTGTAGGTCCCCGATGTCTTTGTTTATGAGTTCCATAATGATCCTTTCCATAGCTTTGCAGACCAGGCTCACTAAGCTTATGGGGCGGTAATTTCCAGGGTCTGTAGAGGTACCTCCTTTGTGGAGTGGAACCACTGTTGCTGTGCGCCACTGTTCTGGTACATATCCTGTAGTAAGGCTAAGATTAAACAGCATTCTTATGTGTGGGTTTAGCTCCTCTTGGAGTTCACGTAACACGCAACCCGGGACACCGTCAGGTCCCATTGATGCTGTATTTTTAGCTTTGCAGAGAGCGGCTCTTACCCGGACATCTGAGATGTCGGGGAGGTTACATTCAGCTGGGATAAATATTTCTTCCTTAGGGGGTGAGGGAGGGGAGAAATTTGCACTGAACCTGTCTGCCAGTATGTTGGCGATATCTGTGGGTTCAGTGTATTTTTTGTCATTATGAACTAACTCTGAGCATATCTGAGGGTTTCCGCCCAGGTTTCTAACATAACTGAAGAAGGCCTTGTGGTTATCTTTAGTGTCCTTAGCGATTTTTCTCTCAAAGTTGGTCTTGAATGATTTTATGAACGATCGTAGTTTTTTGCTAGTGCTGGTCAGAGATGCCTTCCCTTTATGGGATTTTGCTCTGACTTGCAGTAGCTTCCTTCTCTTGTTGTAAAGTTTGTTTATGGCTGGGGTCCACCAGACAGGACGCCTGCCTTTGGTGGAGAGGGTCTTGGTTTTATTTGGGATTGCATGATCCATGCATTCTTGGAGGTGTCCGTAGAAAGCATTTGTGAAGGATTCAGCAGTGTGGGATGTGGTTTCCACTGGCCCAGGGGGCTTGAAGGATACCATCTTGGTCTTAAGGAGTGTAAAGTTGACTTTTGAGAAGTTTCTCACTGAGGTCTTTTGTGCTGGGGGTGGAGGTGTGATATGGATTTCCAGGGAGATTAGTCTGTGGTCTGATCTCACTAGTGAGGGGTATACTTCCGGTGTGGAGCATTTTGTTCCCATGTTTGTGATGATCAGATCCAGTATATTATCTCCCCTTGTGGGAGAGGTGACTAGCTGTTCCATCACATTTGAGTTAATGTATTCCAGGAACCATTGGGCTAGAGTGTTAGGGCTTGAATAATGCACCCAGTCTATGTTTGGGTAGTTGAAGTCTCCCAATATGATGGTATTTGGTGAGACATTTATATCCTCCAGTGTCTTCAGGAAGGCTGAATGGGGTTCCTGAGATTGAGAGGGTGGTCTGTAGCATGCTACAAGTTGTATAGCAGTTTTGCCTATGGTTAGTTGCACATGAATGGTCTCCGATGCTTTGTGCGTTGCCACTAACCTGGAGGTGTGGGTGTCTTTGATGAATATGGACACTCCCCCCCTCCTTTTGTGGTTCAGCCCAAGTTTTGGGGCCGAAATGCATGATACGAGGTATAACCTGGTAGAGCTGGGGTGCTCTCGGGGGCCTTGAACCAGGTTTCAGTTACTGCACAGACATTGATGTGCTCCATACTGAGGAGGGCTTCGAGAACCTGCATCTTGAGATTTAGACTTCTGGCATTGAGTAGCATTACACTTAGTTTTTTTCCATTTTTGTTTACTAAGGAGGTAGGTTTATCCTTTGAGCCTTGCCTAAAAAAGGCACTATGGGGGTGGCAAGAGCCTTAGCCAATATCCGGAAGCCCAGGGGTGACAGGTGCAAGCTGTCTCTTGCGAAGCAGTGTGGCTTGTCCAGCATGTCATTCCCAAGCAGACAGACATTGGATCCCCTTAGAATGACACCAGTAATTGAGCCAATTATTAAAGCTGATCATCGTGTCCACCACCTTGGTTTGTACCACCTTGGTTTGCTTGCATAAATGTGGAATTATTCATGTGTAATGGAGGGTGTGGTGGCTGCAACCTGCATCATACCCTTATAACTGTAGTAACTGCAAAGTATACACTACTTTTAAAAGGTCGCCGAAGCACTGCTATCAGTAAAAGTTATTTGGTCATCCTTCATGTTAGCCAAGTGAAGTAAATCCACATTTAGGAATCTATGAAGTGATTACACATGTAGATTTGTTAGGCTCCTTTTGTCACTTTGCATTAGTGGGTTCTGTTTTATGCTTTGTTCTTTTCACTTCTTTATTTGCTAGTGTCCCATCTCAAAAAAAAAAAAAAAAAAGATTTACAAGGATCTGTCTACCCTGCCTGGTTAACAACTGATTAAATAAAATACAAGTTTAAATGTTCAACAATACAACTGCCTAACATTAAAGACCTATGAAAAAGTATTTAGAAAATATGTGTGAAAGTCAGAAAATATTACTCCTCTAAAGACTAAGCATCTGTGTACCAAAATCTATCCTGGAAAAATAAACATTGAGAACATCAACAATGCCGTAGTACTTTCTGGCACGTGCATGCATATTTTGGCACAGAGTGTTTCCTTATCACTATCACAGAAGTCCTTATACGATCTCTGATGACTGACTCATGAACTCACTTGGTTTGAGTGTTCAACTTTACCATGCTTACTATGTCAGAAATATATTTATACTGCTAACTTTACCATTCAAGGTTGTGTGCTAAATAAAACACTATTCTATAGCAGAAATATAATTTGTTTACAACTTTAGAAATGCTATCTCCTTCACTTTCTTTGCAAGTTGTTCTCTACAGCAATATCTGTGTTGTAAAGTAATCTGCAGTGTATTTTTTAAGTATTAAGATTTATTAGCAAGCCAATTATATGATGCATTCAGTAGATAAATTGTACAGAAAATGTGGAACTTGCTACCATGTGACATCAGATAAATAAGAATATATGAAAGTTTTCGGGACTAGACTCTGGGAACACTTCAGTATTTAGTCTCCGTGCTAATGCCTTCATAACAATGGCTAGACAACTGTTGTTTTACACAGAACCCATGCAACGTAGCACAAACTTTACTACAGTGTTTCTTATACAATGCATGAGCATATCCTAACCCCTGGATATTGGTGTAAATAAATTTATAAACAGATTATACTTTTATTTTGCTGTTCCTTTAGAGACAGAATATAATCCTAAATACAGCCTATACCGCTGCTATAAATCATTTAAACTGCTGAAAATCTCACAAAATGACCTGGAGACTGTTGCCGGAGACAGCAAAGTCCAATGTAACCTGCTTAGCTTTTTACTACCTCATCTTTTACTAGGGCAAACAGTTTATAAAATAGTGCATAATAACTGTTCTATAACAAGGTCTGCATCTGCTATTAGGCTTGCATGCACAGTTGAGTATGAACTAATGCAGTTTTCTTGTTTACTCAAGGTAGTCACACAGAATAAGGTACAATGTAGAAATAGTAACTTGTTATGTGACTACATATAATAAGTTACAGTGTAGCACTTTGTTTTGCCTGACTTTTGTTCCCTTTGTTCAAAAACTCAGGTGGAGGTGTTATGATAGGTATTAAAGATAATTATGAGACCTGTGATTATTACATGTTCAGTGATAACACAAATACTAAAGACTGTGTAAATGTGACAATAAAGACAACCCTGGAACATATAACACTTGTTGGAGTGTATAGACCACCAAAGTCAAGTGCAGATGACCTACAGGAATTCATACATTTCTTGCATGAAACACAGGAGGGAAGAATAATATTAGCTGGAGACTTAAATTTACCAGAAACAGACTCGAATAATATTGATTCAACAATGTTAGTAAGGAAATTGCTCACAACGTATATTCAGGAACAACAATTGCTTCAGATTGTAAAAAAAAGCTAAAAGGGGATAGAACATACTAGACATTGTTTGTGTTCCTAAAGAAATTACTGTTACTTCAAGTCAAGTTTTACCTCCATTGATGTGCAGTGACCGTGGGGTTATAAAGGTTAATTTGTTGCTAGATAATTCTGCCAAACTGAAATCTAAACCAATGCACAGAAAAAGAAGTTATGTCTTACCATAACGTTTCATCTGTGTTGTAGATCTTCATTCATTCCTTACTGATAGGATTTCGGTTCCGTCCTCGTAACCGACCCAGCCAATACACAAGATCGTGCCAGCCAAAAACTCTCAATCTAAGTCCTACCCATAGTGCCCCTCTTCTCCTTCTCTTCAGATCAAGTTTGCCAGCCCAGTATAAGAGAGTGGAAATAATAGAGATAGTTGAGGCAATGGAGGCATTATCTGAGCAAATACCTTATCAGGCAGACAAGACCAAATGATCCATCAGGAGTCATTAGACAGGGGGATGGAGGGCAGGAAGTAAGGAATGAATGAAGATCTACAACACAGATGGAACATTATGGTAAGAAATAACTTCTTTACCTGATGTTGTAAATCTTCATTCATTCCTTACTGATAGGACCGAATCCCCAGCTACTTGCAACCTGGGTGGCCCTATGGAAGGATATTCATGAGCACCATTGAACCAAAGGATGCTCTTCCCTTGGAAGCCATATCCAATTTGTAATGTGTGATGAAGGTATGAGGGGATGCCCAAGTGGCCACTGCACAGATGTCATCCATAGAAGCTCTGGAATGAAAAGCCACCAAAGTGGACACTGACCTGGTGGAGTGAGCTTTGACTGCAGCAGGCAAGGTTAATTGGTTTAGATGGCAGATAAAGGTAATGCAATTTCTCAGCCATTTTGACATGGTAACTTTAGAAACAGCTTTACCCAGTCTGGGGCCTGAAAAGGCAATGAAGAGCTTGTCCGATTTTCTGAAGGACTTAGTTCTGTCTAAATAAAACCATAGCAGTCTATGCACATCTAGCATGTACAACTGGTATTCACCTCTGTTAGACAAATTTGGAAAGAAGACTGGTAAGTCAATGGTCTGGTTTAAGCTTGAATTTGAGATAACCTTGGGTAAAAATGAAGGGTCAGTTTGAAGGGACACTCTTTCCTTGTGAAAAATCAAATAAGGATGGTTAATACACAAGGTCTGTAACTCTGATACTCTCCCAGCTGAGGTGATGGCTGCCAAGAACAGGGTTTCCCAGGATAAGAACTTCATGTCACATGTATCAGAAGATTCAAATGGGTGGACAGGTTAAAGTTTGTAGAACCAAGGTCAAGTTCCATGGAACAGTTGGTGTTGTAATAGGTGGTCTGAGGTGTATGACTCCTTTCATAAAGGTCTTGCAAAGGTGGTGGGACATAAGAAAAGAGTCATTAGAACCATTATGAAAATTGGCAATGGCTGCTAAGTGTATAGTAATAGTTAAGGATGAGGCTCCTGTATGGAGAAGGGTTGGTAGGTATTCCAAAACTTTATGAACTGGCATTGTGAAGGGGTCTAGTTCTTGTTGTTTTGTCTAAATAACAAACCTGGTCCATTTGCTGTGGTAGAGTTTTCTGGTGGAGGGTTTATGGGAAACCAGAAGGATTTGTATGACAGGGGAAGATAGATTATTTCGATAAAAAAATGCAAAAATTCTTTACTGAAGAGCTCAAAGTAAGCGCTTTCATGACCTCTGTGGTCGCTTCATCAGACTACATCCAAACAAACAGTTTCTCAGCTTAAATGCATAAAGCAATTAACACCTTGTAAATTAAATCAAGTTATTAAAGAACCACAGTGCCTAAAAACAGTATATAGTGAAGAGACATAATAGAAATTATATATATATACATGTATATAAGACAAATTAAATAGCTACACCTTAAACATATTAAAAGACAGTATGTGGAAAATACTGAATAACTGATAGCTGCCTTAGTAAAGATATAAAATAAATGCAAAATATATATATAGAATTAAATAAAAATAAAATATATGCATATATATATATATATATATATATATATATATGTATGGGTCTACTTTAGAACACCGACACGCCAGTTCGCCGACACACAAACCACCGACACCAAATAACCGACAACACACAATACCGACAACATAAAACACGAACACCATTACACCGACACACTAAACGTAAACAACACATTACACTACATTACATATCCACTAGCCCTAACCCAAACCCTAACCCTAAGGTCCGACACTACCGCGCACACTTACCTACCTGCCTAACCCTAACTCACTTAACCCACCCCTAACCCTAAGGTCTGACACTGCACACTTACCCTACCTGCACCCTAACCCTAACTCACTTAACCCACCCTAACCCTAAGGTCCGACACTACGCACACTTACCCTACCTGCACCCAAACCCTAACTCACTTAACCCACCCCTAACCCTAAGGTCCGACAGTACCAGACACGCCCTACCTGCACCTTATTCCTAACTTACTTAACCCACCCTAAAACATAAACCCGTCACTAACACACTTACATTACCCAAACCCTAACTCCGACACTACCGCACTCACCTTTCACACACCTAACCCTAAATCCCTCACTATTGCACACTTACCTGTCCGCTCCTAATCCAAAATCCCTCACTATCATACTTACCAAGTCGCTTACCACGTTCCTTGTCGGTCTTCCAGCTGTTGGGAATTCAGCATGTCGGTCAACTGCGTTGTCGGTCCTTTCGCGTTCCTCTTCCGCGTGTCGGCGAACTGACATTTCGGTAATTTGAAGAGGACCCATATATATATATATATATATATATATATATATATATATATATATATATATATCTGTCACATTAGTGTTTTAAACTTCTAGCTTTAAGAAACGGCTTCAAAGAAACCATTTCATTAACACCAGGTGGTGTTTATGTATTTAATTTAAAAATCCACTTTTCTTCTAAAGCTTCGGTGCGATTCTTAATGTCACCACCTCTCTTCCCTTCTGATAAAGGTGATGAAGGAATTGCCACTACTTTCTTTTCAATTACAAGAACTGCTGCCCATCAGGGAGAGATCGAGGAGCCGTGGAAGGAGAGGCAAAGGCCAGAACAGGCAGAATGTTCCAACACAGCAGCAGAGATTCACCAGGAGCCAAGTTTCAAAGGATTGGTCCTGAATATATCTGACATTACTTTGAGTCGTAACTATCTGTTTTAAATAGAGGGTTATCTTTTATTCCTACTCAGAAAACTGACTTAGCTGACATTTTACAAACTTTTTCCAAACCTAGTAGTTTTGTTCCAAAAATGCATCCGGTAGTGGATACTTTTGTTGTAGTATGTGAGGCCGAAATTAGACATATGTTTGCAGATAGGACTCATTGTGGTCATTATAATCTCAGCACAACTGAAAATCATGCACTTTATGAGTCAAAACACCTATTATCTATTGAAATTAAATTTGCGGATAAGGGGGGATGGGTAGTAGTACTCAACAAAGATTTATATCTTTTGCAAATGCTTCTGTTACTGAATGATGTTGATACGTATCAGGAAATTACTGCCATACAAGCTAAAGCTATTTTTGATAGAGTGTCTGTGATGATTTTTGACCTGTTGATAGAAGGAAGAATAACAGAGGAATTATTCAAATATTTTATTGTTGACATACCTTTGTACCCCTCTATTTATGGGCTACCTAAAGTCCATAAAAACCTCTATACCCCCCGATGAGACCCATTGTCTCCAGCAGAGGCTGGAGTACTGAGCCTTTATCCATCTATGTGGAGAAGGCCTTACAACCAGTACTTGAGACCTGTGGCAATGCATTAAAAGACACAAATACGTTTTTGCATAAGCTATATGATGTAGTTAGGAATACCATGGAACAGTACTTTTTTGTTACTATGGACATTACATCGTTATTTATGGTGATCCCCAATGCTTGGGGTATTGAGAATATCAGGCATCTATTGTTCTCCAAGCAATTTTACTCTAGTGATAAAGTGAATTTGATTTGCTTAATGTTGGAGATTATATTGGAGAATAATGTGTTTTGCTTTGGTAGTGACATGACAAGACTGGCGTGGCTATGGGGACTCTTTGTGCCAATAGCTACGATAATCTAGCCCTAGCTGAATGGGAGAGCACCTCTTTCTTGACTAATACAACTTTTCAACCATACCCGAAATGGTATACTCGATTTGTGGATGACATTTTTCTCCTGTGGACAGGCACGCTACATGAGCTAAATATTTTTATTGAGTTTCTGAATACCACAACATTGTTTCTTAAATTTACTAGTAAAGTGTCTTCAGAAGAAATAGACTTCCTGGACGTTAAACTTAAGAAAAGTGACATCCTAGGTATTCAGACTAGCATATATAGGAAACTGACTACGAGAAATGCATCGCTGCATAGAAGTAGCATGCACCCTAAATTTGTCAGTAAAAATGTAGTAAGAGGACAAATTCTTAGAACTATGAGACTGCATAATGATGATGTCCAACTTCAGTCAGCACTTGATGATTTGGGGAGTGAATTTAAAGATAGAGGTTATTCACATAAGATGTTTTGTACACAGGTATCTGAATTAATGACAGAGAGGTCTTCCAGAGGTAAACCTTTGTTTATGGCTAGAATAGATCATAATATAGGGCATGACCCTAGTGAACAAAATAAACTTAGATTTCCACTCACATATACTGGGGATATTGGAACATTCTGCGATGTATTTAAACGGAATTGGAATATTTTAAAGATTATAGGTGAACTGGATGGATTACTGAATGATACACCTAGGTTTGCCTTTAAGAATAAGAAAAATCTTAAGCGTCAACTATGTTACTTAGACAGAATAGTTTTAACAAGATGTTACAAAGGAAAGCTACTTATATATGCAGGAATTACAC
The DNA here is from genome assembly GCF_019279795.1 of Protopterus annectens. Classification (NCBI taxonomy): domain Eukaryota; kingdom Metazoa; phylum Chordata; order Ceratodontiformes; family Protopteridae; genus Protopterus; species Protopterus annectens. Next base: position 109,570,114 of record NC_056749.1, read on the forward strand.
AACGTGTCAATATGTGCACTCCTGCTTTAAATATACTCATATGGCTCCAAACTTTGAGATAGTGGCTACACATTATGCTGATTGTAAAACTAAAAATCTAATATATTTTGCTTTTTGCACAGCATGCAACACCTGCTACATAGGCAAGACGAATTGTATGCTTAAGGAGCGCATTCAAGAGCATTATAGGGATATCAATAATCATAAAACTACCAGTGCTCTCACATCGAACAAGAAGGTAGTTCACACATTTTTTAATTTTTTGTTTTGGATATTTTATCAGAAGGGAAGAGAGGTGGTGACATTAAGAATCGCACCAAAGCTTTAGAACAAAAGTGGATTCTTAAATTAAATGCATATATACCACCTGATTTTAATGGAATGGTTTCTTTGAAGCCGTTTCTTAAAGCTAGAAGTTTAAAACACTAATGAGGCAGATATATATATATATATATATATATATATATATATATATATATATATATATATATATTATTTATATTTAATTCTATATATATTTTTTTGCATATATTTTATATCTTTACTAAGGCAGCTATCAGTTATTCAGTATTTTTCACATACTGTCATTTAATATGTTTAAGGTGTAGCTATTTAATTTGTCTTATATACATGTAGTGGTGCTGAGGTAGCATTGTCGCCTCATAGCAAGACGTTGTTGCATTCGATTCTCAGCTAGAGTGTCTTCTGTGTGGAGGCATGTGTGAATGGGCATGCCTTCGTTGAAGGTTGTGCATCAGGGCTGGTAACTCAGCACGTAAAAATCCACTACCAAATATTAGCGGACCGGAGTTCCGCTGTGGCGACCCCTAACCGGGATAAGCCGAAAGACAGAACAACATATATATAATTTCTATTATGTCTCTTCACTATATGCTGTTTTTAGGCACAGTGGTTCTTTAATGACTTGATTTAATTTACAGGACATTAATTACTTTATGCATTTTAAGCTGACAAAATGTTTGTTTGGATGTAGTCTGATGAAGCGGCCACAGAAGTCATAAAAGCACTTACTTTGAGCTCTTCAGTAAAGAATTTTTGCATTTTTTATCGGAGCATTGCTGTGTTTATCCTGAACAGTCGTGGTGGTTTGGCTCTGCTCTTCTGTTGCTGTGTTATTGTCTGCTTTGAGCCCTTCCTTTGCGGTTGTTGGTATACATTTTTCTTTTTTGAAGATAGATTATTTGCCTGGCAAAAAGAGGAAGTGGAGAAACCAAGCTGTCAGCTTCAGGTTGTGAAGGTTGAGGTGAACCAGCCCCTGTGGGTGAGATAAGAGTCCCAGGGTTGGGTCCTGGGATCCAGGGGTGGTGGATCAGGTGAGGCCATAGGAAGGAGAACCAAACTTGATGGGGCCAATAGGGGGCAATAAGGATAACTTTGCTTCTCAACTGTTGTGCTTTCTTTAGAAACTGTGGGATGAAAGGAAGAGGAGGAAAGGCATACAGGAGACCCTGGGGCCAATTGTGAGTCAGAGCATTCCTCTGTTACTCCCCCTGAGGGGGGATCAGGGCAAACTAGCTGCTGCATTTGTGGTTCGGGGGGAAGCAAAGAGGTTGCAGCAAGGCCGGCCCCAATGACAAAAAATTTGAGTTGCTATTACTGGATTGAGAGACCACTCGTGAGGCATCAGAATGTTTCTGCTCAGTTTGTCTGCAATCAGATTGGAGTTCCCGGGAATGTGCATTGCTAGTAGAAAGCAGCTTCCCAACATAAAGGGTAGGATCTGGTTCCCCCTTGCATGTTGATGTGCCAAACTACTGAAATATTGTCTGAGTGGATAGCAATTGTCCCAGATGGAAGGGTTGTCTGGAATGCTTGCAATGCTAGAAGCACCACCCTCAGTTCTAGGACTTTGATATGCAGATTGGCTTCTATGGGGGACCAAGTGCCTTGGACGATCTTTCCTTGGAAATGCCCCCACCCACCCCATCAGGAAAGCATCCGTGGTCACTGTGGCCTTGGGTTGGGTGGGTAAAAAGGATCGACACCACAAATCCTCTTCTGGCTTCATCCACCAAAGTAGATACATTTAGTAACAGTCTATAATGTGGATTGGGTATGACATTGGTTATGCTATGAGAGACCATTGAGATGATAGTAGCCACTGGAGTATACTCATGTGGAACCTTGCTGGCAGTACCAGTGGGATTGTCACTGCCTTAGAGCCCAACAGTTGCAGGACCTGTCGAGCAGGGATCCTGTCTCGAGATAGTACTATCTGAAGCTGAGATCTCAGTTTTTAAGGTCTGTATAGAGGTAGAGCAGCAGTGCAGGAAGTTGTATCGAAATTTGCCCCAATGAACTCTAAGGTTTGAGGCAGCTCCAGCTTTAATTTGTCTAAGTTTATGGAGATTCCAAGATTTTCTGCCAGATTTTGAGTGTACAATATGGCTTGGAGCAGTAGACTCCTGGATAGTGCAGTAAGAAGCCAATCATCCAGGTAGGGAAACACGCAGAATCTTTGTAGTCTCAGGTGAGTTACTACTACTGCCATGCATTTGGTAAACACTCTGAGGGCTCTGGTTAGACCAAAGGGCAGTACTCGGAAAGTACAGTTGTTTACACTTACCATAAATGTAGATGTTCGAGTGTATTCACTGTCATTACATTCGGGTTATCTGCTTGCACTAGCCCTCAGTCAGCCTGATTAACAAAGTCTTGGGACCTGCGTCAGTTGCTGTCCCTTCTTCCATGACATCAGGTCATCAGGGGTATAAAACATACAGCCAACGCCATTACATCAGTTTTTCTTGCCCTAGATGTCAGGTGCCCCCCTAATGGGAAGCAATTAAATCTATAATACAAGGATATACCTCCAACAAAATAGCAAATACACCAAAAATCTGTTTGAGCATAGTAAGTGAGAGTAGAGGTATAGCCAAAAGAAGAAAGGGGGCTGGAGGGAGGGTAACCAGGACTGCAACAGTGAATACACTCGAACATCTACATTTATGGTAAGTGTACACAACTGTACTGTACTATGTTCTTTGTGTTTCACTGTTGCAGACATTACATTTGGGTAGATTCCCAAACCTAAGGTTGGGAGGAGGACTTTAAATAGAATTAGGACCAGCTATAAGACCCTGCAAGACTGCAGTGGCAAAACCAGCTCTGGATTTAGAGAAAACTGGCAAATGATAATGCTTGGTGAAAGTATGTACAGAACTCCAGGTAGCAGCTTCTAGGATGTCCCTTGTAGGGGCGCCCCTGAGAAAGGCTGTAGAAGTAGATGCAGCCCTGGTTGAATGGGGTCTGATGCCCTGTGGGATAGGTTTTCCATGGTGTTTATAGCAGAAATGAATGCAGTGACCTATCCATTTTGAAATGGTTTGCTTTGAAATAGCTTTGCCCTCTGTCCCTGCAGCAAATGCCACCAGCAGTTGTTCAGATTTCCTTTGAGGTTTAGTCCTGTCCAAGTAGAATCTAAGTTGTCTGTGCACATCTAAGGAGTGCAGTATCTGTTCCCCTTTGTTCTGTGGGTTAGGAAAGAAGGTAGGCAAATTAATGGACTGATTAAGAGCCACACTGGATACCACCTTGGGCATGAAGGAAGGATTGGTTCTGAGGGACAGCCTGTCTCATGAGAGATGATGAAAGGCTCCACTCCATAAGGGCCTATAACTCAGATACCCTTCTTGTAGAAATGATTGCTAAAAGGAAAGCTGTTTTCCAGGAAAGGAATTTTAAATCTGCAGTAGCAGCTGGCTTAAAAGGAGGAAGAGTGAGTTTCTACAAGACAAAATTAAGGTCCCAGGCTGGAGTTGGAGCTCTCCTCAGTGGCCTTAAATTTTTGGCCCCTCTGAGGAACTGCTTGAGCAGTGGGAGAGAGAAGAGGGGAGGTGCTGTGCTATAATGAGCTGAAATGACTGAGGCATGAATTTTGATGGAGGAAAAGGACAAGCCCTTATGAAGCATTTCAGTCAAGTATTGTAGAATATGAGGTAAATTGGGCACTGTTGCACTCATCCCTTGAGATTGGTTCTAGGTACAAAATCTTTTCCATTTTGCAGCATAAGGTTTTCTAGTACTAGGCCTCCTAGCTTCTAAAATGATACCCATCACCGATTTACTGAGAGGTGGTAAAGGAGAGATTAGGTACTTAGCCAGGCTGCTAGGTTCAGGGTTTGCAACTGAGGGTGCAGAATCTGGTTCTCCTGCTGAGACAACAGGGAAGGAGTCTGAGGCAGGTGAGATGGGGCCAAGCATGACACACTGTGCAGGAGGGGGTACCAGTGTTGGCGTGGTCAGTCTGGTGCAATTAAAATCATCCTTGACTTGTCTGGTTTGATCTTTAATAGTACCTTGGAGAGCAGAGGCAGAGGAGGAAAGGCATAAACTGATAGGTTTTTCCAGCTGAAGGATAGAGCATCCACTTTCCAAGCTAGTTTGTGGGGAATCCTTGTGCAAAATTTGTCCAATTGATGGGTCTGGGGGAGGCAAACAGGTCTATATCTGGGCTTCTCCATTTGCTTGTCAACATGTTAAAAATCATTGGTTCCAGTTTCCACTCGTGTGGGTCCATGAGGTTTCTGCTTAGTCCATATGCCAGTGTATTCAGTTTTCCTGGCAGGAATTGAGCTTGTAGATTCACTTGGTAGCTGAAGGCTTTGTTCCCCAATGCCATGGCTAGTCTACAGAGGAGGTAAGAGTGTGTAACCCCCTGCTTGTTTATGTACCACATGATCATAGTGTTGTCCGTCTTTACCATTAGTTGTCCTGGAAGAATGTGGTCCTTGAAGGCTGTCAGAGCATTCTGTACAGCTAACATTTCCTTTTGATTTATGTGTAGGTGCATTTGACTTGGGATCCATTTGCCCTGAATGAACTTCCCTGCATGTTGTTAAGGTTTGGGTGGCAGGGGGTAGTGTGAATGGTAGTCCCTTGTTTTGGTGGCAGGCCTCTGCCCACCAAAGGAACTTTAGGCATAGGCAAGGTATGATAGGAATCATAGCTTCTAGATCATGTGAATGTTGACACCATAGGCTTTTGAGATACCATTGCAGTTTCCTCATATGCAGCCTTGCATATGGAATTAGAAGGATGCAGGACGCCATGAACCCCAAGGCATGCAGTATTTGCCTTGCAGATAACTGGGTTTTTGTGGCCACTTGTTTGAAGTAGGTTGTCAAATGAGTCCATTTCTCTGGCATGAGGAAAGCCATCTTGGAAGTTGTATTCAAGCTTACTTCCAGGAATATAATTTGTTGACAGGGTACCAGGTGTGATTTATTTTCATTTATTATGTACCTCAGACAAGTCAGTACCCTTTGAACAATGGCCAGATAATTCAAAGGTATGTCCTGGCTTTCTGCCTGAATTAGACAATCGTCCAGGTGTGGATATATTTGAATATTTCTTTGCCTGCAGAATGCAATGACTGGAGCTAGGCACTTTGTGCATACCCTGGGTGCAGTAGATAAGCCAAAGGGCAGTGCAGAGAACTGATAGTGCATGTAACCTGCTTTGAAGTGTAGGTATCTTCTGCAAGACTCCCTGATAGGGATGTGCAGGTATGCTTCTTTTAAGACTAGTGTTGCCAACCATGCATCTTTGCCTAGCATAGGATGCAGCTGGTGAAGAGTCAGCATCTTGAATTTTGGAATCACCAGAATGGTATTTAGAGTAGAAAGGTCTAGGATAGGATGCCATGTATTGCCTTTACTGGGTACCAGAAAAAGTCTCGAATAGAAACCTTGTCCCTTTTCCCCTTCTGGTACCAACTGAATAGCCCCCAAGTTTAAAAGAGAGAGTACTTGATTTTGGACCTCTGCCCACTGATTTGGGGGTAGATCTGGCCACCCGCTTGGTGATGGTAACGTGTGGAAGTGAAATCTGTATCCTCGGGACACTATATTTAAAACCCATTTGTCCTGGGTAATGAGTTCCCAGTTTTTGGCCTGCAGACCAATCTTTTCGCCTAAAGGAGCATTCAGTTGGGAAGTGCTTGTAAGTTTTAAAAGCAAGTCATTGAGACAGTTTTCCATAGGGGGGAGTCTTACCACTCCCAGATTTTGGTGCGGAAAACCCCTACTGCTTAGTCTTGTGTGACCCTTGGGACTTTAACCTGGGATTTCTGCTGTGTCTGGGTTTGGCTTGAGAAGACCTGGAAGGGGCTGGAAAGGACCAATTCTTAGAGGGCCAGTGCCTACTAAATCTAGGAGGCTGAACTTGTAAGAAATCTTTAACAGTTTGCATAGATTTAGTTTTATCTTCCATCTTTTTAAGAATGTCCTCAGCCGTGTTGCCAGACAAGCAATCCTGATTTAAGGGAGTATCCAACAATTTAGCTTTAACATGATCAGGCAAAGATTGCTCCTTAAGCCATGCATACCTTCTGAGCACAGACCCAGTAACAGCAGCCCTGCAAGAGGCCTCTAATGAATCAAATCCACATTGCAAAGTATGTTTTCCAACCTGTTCAGCAGAATGCATTAAATCCTGTAATTCTTTATTTTCCGTACAGTCAGGAATCAACATAATTTTCAAGCAATCCAATAACATGTTGCTGATACTTTAATATATGAAACTGACAGTTTAAAGCCCTAATGGCCAAGGTTGCATAAGTGTAAACCTTCTTACTCCATCTATCCAGTGCCCTGGAGTCTCTATCAGAAGGGATAGGATTTTTAGCAGTAGAAGCCTTAATGCCCTTGGGTCCTTGTGAAATAGTCTCTGGATCCGCAATAGGATTTTTAAAAAGGAACTTATGTGAATCAGGAACCCTGTAATATCTGTCAGATTTTCTGGGAGCAGAAGGCAAAGAATCAGGGGCCAAACTAGATTCTGAAAAGACATCATCAACAATATCTAGTACAGGAGGAATAGCTAAAGGCCTATGCTGAAGCAGGAGGAAGAAATCCCAAGCCTCTTTTTTGAATCAAAAAAATCCTGGCTTTCCCAGTGGAAATGCTCCCTTAGAGTATGTAAGGTTTCACCAAAAGAAAAATCCTCTGGAGGGGAAGCAGAGGGAATAGTCCTCTGCATCAGAATCCTCATAAGTAGATAAGGGCAAATCCAGATCATCAGAAGAATCAGAAAAATCAGAATCCTGATCAGAAGATTCAAAAACAACTTCAGTCCTAGGTCTCTTGGGGGGGGGGGCATTGGCTTCCCCTGATTAGAGTTATAAGATCTTCACCCATTGTTATTGTTTGTTTTTTAGGCATAGAGGCCTGAGAATGTGGCCTGGTCGTCCATTTTTTAGGCATGGTTCGAGATTTAGGCCTAAATGAAGAAGGAGGCATCGGTTTAATATGCAAGTCCGTAGGCCTGAATACATCCTCAGAAGCCGGTGCCTGCACAGCGGCTCCAGACCAATCCAAGGTAGAGACATCCACGGGTTCCATAGTTAAAGCATCTCACAGCATACCGGACTCTGAATGGGTCTCAGTAGAGGCCTGTGAATCAGAAGTAGTGGGTATCAGGGGCTGTGAAAGCACCTCACTGAGTACCGGCGAACTGGCGACTGCCTTAGGAGAAGCGTTGTCTGCAATTTTGGACCTCAGCAGCCTGTCTCTGTGTTTATCTTTGCATTTTTTTTTAAATCCCAGTAGTCAGATGGCTAACCAATGACATTTCTGGATAATTAAACCGAGAACCAAAATATTTAGAGGCAAAAATATAACGATGATGGATAGTGTGCTGATTAAATAAAGCACAAAACCTACAGCAAGGTACATTGTGGTCAGGGCCTAGGCAAGGAATACAGTATGAATGAAAATTATTAACTTTTACTGACATTGGTAAGAAGCAAGAAAAAGTTTCCCCAGTGGAGTACTTAGCTTTAGTTGAAGACTTCGGTTCTGAAACTTGAAAATGAATATTTCAGGAGTCAGCCGACCAGCATTTGTGAACTGCTTCTGCTTCAGGCAGCACATGGCAAGAAAGATGGATGTAATGGTGTCAGCTGCATGTTTTATACCCCTGATGACCTGATGTCATGGAAGAAGGGACAGCAACCGACGCAGGACCCAAGACTTTGTTAATCAGGCCGACTGAGGGCTACTGCAAGCAGATAACCCGAATGTTATGACTGCAACAGTGAAACATGAAGAACTTTTGGTAATGATTGGCTCCTAGCCGAAAGCGGAGGTATCTCCTAGATCATTTGTCCATTTTTATGTGATAATACGCATCCTGGAGATCTATAGAGCACATCCAGTTGTCCTTCTCCAGAAATGGAAAAATGGACTGAACTGTGACCATCCAGAATTTTGCTGTTTGACAAATTTGTTCAGTATGCTGAGATCCAAAACTGGTCTCCAGTCCCCATCTTTTTTGGCACTAAAAAAACCTTGAGTAAAATCCGGATCCTATCTGGTCTGGTGGGACTAATTGGATGACTCTTTTCTTAGCAGCTTTTGAACTTCTAATGCTGCTGCATCCCTCTGAATTGATGGGATATCAGGGATTCATCTTAGAGGCTTGGGGTAAAGGCCGAAGGGGGTAATGCAACCTCTGGCTATTATTCTCTCCACCCAAGAGTATGATGTTATAGATTGCCATGCCAAGTGGTGCAGAGAAAAATGTCCCCCAACTGCCTCCAGAGATAAGCAATCAAGTCACTCCTCAGGAGCACTGATAGGGCTAATCAGTGAAGGAATCTCTGGAGCCCTGGTTTTGTGGACCCCTCTGCCCCAAAAGGTGCATCTACGAGAGAATTTCCTCCTTCTGCCCCAAGGGGATTGCTCACCACATGTGTCATGGAAAGGTCCTTGAGATTTCTTGAACCATATTTTCCTGCTCCTTTGATTCCTGGAGTAGGATTGCTGAGAGGTTGAAAAATGTTTGTCTATGGCAGATAGGGTCTTTCCATCTTTCTCACACCTGGCTAAAGTATCCTTAACATTTGGGCTGAATAAGGAGGATTCATCAAGAGGACCGTTGACAAAGGAGGACTTGGTTGTGTGTGCTATCAACTGCATGGAGGAGTTGGAGATGGACTCTAGGGTGGCCAGCTGAGTGTTGACCTTGTCTCACACCTCATCAGATAATATCCTAGCCAAAGTACCTGAAAGTTCTGTGATCAGGTCCCTCTGGAGACATGTAAAATATGCCATGTAGTTCAGAGACCATATGGCAAAGGTCGCTGAAATGTATATCCACTTCCCTAGTCTGTCTATTGTCTGGGACTCCCTGTTCGGAGGATGGACAGTGGAACTTTATTCCCCCAGTTCTTTTTTAGTGGCCACCGCCACAACCATGGAGTCTACTGCCAAACCTCTGGACCAGTGTGGATGGACTTCTGGGGGGGGGGATTTTGTCAGGCCTCCGGGGAATCATCTCAACGTTGTCAGGAGAATTCCAAGCCCACTGCACAATGAGTTTAATCAACTCATCTGTGGGGGGTGGGGGTCAGCCAGGAAGTAGAGAGCTGAGCATGAAAAGCTTGCAAGAATATGGACTCCTCAGTAGAAGGGTTGATAGGCTTCCAGTCACCCCTCTATTTCAGGATCCCAAGTATGTCTCTGAATAAGACATCATCAAGGGGTGAATGTGAAGACCCTTCTCCCTCACTAAAATCCGTATCTTCGGTGAATGATTCCTCAAGGGAGTCTATATGCTTCCTCTTAAATGTTTTTTTTTGGGGTTGCTCCTCGGTGGGATCTTCCGAAGAGGACTCTGAAGAGTGGGTTCCCTGGAGCAGGATTTCTTGCCACTCCCATGCCTGGAGTCCCTGTGTAGTAGGCTATGGCAACTGCATGCTAGAGTAAAGTGAAAGATTAGGTTCCGATGTAGGAGGTGCCAACTGTAAGCTTGTAGAAGCAAGAGCCCTCTCCATCACCTGAAAAGCAGGCCTACCAAAAGAGGGATGGGAGCCCAAAGCCAAGAGGGACAACCTTGGAACTGGAGTCACATCCCATCCTGAAGAGCCTACCTCCAGAGCCCTGAGAGGACCAGAAACTGCCAGGGAAACCAGAGCCATAGATGGTGCCATAGAAAAAATTGGTGCCAACTAAGGGTCATGGTGCCGACAGACCAGTCATGATCCTGAGGGTGGGTTGGCTCTGAATGGAGCGATAGCCAAAGGGAAGGCTCCATAACCATAGACCTGATTGTCACCAGAACTGAAGGTGTAGGCACCGGGGCAGGGATTGATACCGAGGGCTCCAAGGTCTGAGAAAAGGCTGGAGGAGGATATTTTGGGGTCAATGCAGAACAAACTTTGGCTCCAAAAGGAAGGAAAGTCTTGGTAGGGGTCAGAATTCCTCTAGCTGCCAAGAGCTGATCAACAAGCTGCACTACATCAATTTCAGAAAGACTCCAGGTGGACCTAGTTAATGTTCCTGAGGGAGAGTCTGGTCTTTCAAGAAAAGATCTATCCTGTTATCCCAAAAAAGGATCTATAGTAGGAGAATATCTGGTTCTAGGCAAGATTTCAGCTTTCAGCACTGAGGAAGTAGTCGTAATTGAAGTCACAGTCAGAACCGTAATTAAAGTCACAGTCAGTGTCAAGGAAGTGTCTGGTACCGAGAATACCATCGGTACTGAAGCAGGTATAAGAATGCTTGGTTCTGTATTCTTTACCAATAATAGCTTCAGTGCCATAGAGGTAGTTGACAGTGCTGAAGCCAAACCAGACAGAGCAGACATTTTGGGTACCTTGGAAAAGGCAGTCTGTAAGCTTTTTGGTTCTGTGGAGCTCTGGGAAGCTGGAACTGATTGACTTCTCCTTTTTCTATCTTTCCTGTGAGGTGGTGAGACCTCTGCCTCAGAAAGGGCCTCCGAAAAAGGCGTTTTTAATAGACCCTTGAAAATTGGTTTGTTCTTGTACTCTGCGAGAGTGTGAGAACTACAATTTTTTTCATATTTTACAAGGAAGTTGTAACTGAAGATGAGAAACTCTAAGACAGTAAACACACGAAAAATGCCCGTCCGAGTTAGGCATCTTTTGCCCACAATTATCACACTGTTTGAAGCCCATCATCCCTCTTTTGCCTGCCATGTTGAAACCAGCAAATACTAAGTGCAGCAGAAAAGAAACCAATAAAATTAGTACAAACAATTAGTATGAAGAGGCAGAGAATATATAAAGCCAAAAATTGTATAAACAAAGTTTTTTTTTTTAAGAGAGGAAAGTAGAAGGGAATACCAGTGGTATAAAGAGCTACCACAGAAAGGGTAGGAAAAGTGGTCATAAGAGTAATAGATTATAAGGAAACTATCTTAAAAGATAAAGCAAGACTATAAGCAGAAAAATATAGAAAATATCCAAAAGTATTCAAAATATATGTCACTTAGCTGAGAGAGCTGGCTTGGCACGTCTTGAAAAGTAAGCGGTAAACGAGATCTGAAGAGAAGGAGAAGAGGGGCATTATGGGTAGGACTTAGCTCATGCATTTTTAGCTGGCACAAGCTTGTGTATTGGCCAGGTTGGTTCTGAGGATGGAACCAAAGTCCTATCAGTAAGGAATGAATGAAGATTTACATCGAATGGTTAATTACAGATTATATAGACGCAAAACAGTCAGTATGTAAAACTAACTTGAGTGGGGTGTTCAGTGGAAAAACTGCAGTTGTTATGTGGAAGGTCTTGAAAGAGAAAATGAGTGCAAAAAATAAAAAAAATGTTTAACATCAAGATCTAGGCATACAACATCAGGGGGATATACTTCCATAAGAACAAGATATTTGATTAAGATGAGAGACAAAAAAAATATAAGAAATGGAAGAGAGGTCGAACTACAACTTTGAAAACTGAAATAAACAAAATGGACAAACAGATTAAGCATAGTGCGAGACAAGATCAAAAAAATTTGAAGAAAATTTATATAAAGATATTGAGGATAATACGAAACCTTTTTATAGATACTTAAGATGTAGAAGGAGTAAAGACACACAAATTGATAAACTGTATGCATATTCTAAAATTTGTTCTCAGACACAACATATACATATATTTACAAAATCTTATGCAAAATGATTTGGCTCAACAAAAGGGGTGATAAATTGTCCTGGTGACATCCAGGTAACCCCAGATACTGGAATCAAATTAGATTATATTGAAAATGAACTGCACAAACTGGATCCAAACAAAGCACCGGGAGGAGACGGAATTAGTAACAATGACTTGAGAACACTTCAGCAAGAACTTATGCTACCATTATATCTATTATTCACTAGGTCATATAAATATGGGGAGATTCCTCAAGATTGGAGACATGCTCTTATTAAACCTGTCTTTAAGGGAAAGGGGAGTAGGACAAACCCAGAGTCATACTTTCATATTGTGGAAAAATAATGGAGAAGGTAATATTAGATAAGTTATTGTCAGAACTTGATAAGTTTCGGCTTAAAACTATATATCAACATATGTTGAAAATAGATATATTGCCACCTGTAACATGATGTTATATAACAGCTATGAATGACAAATTGTGTTGTGATATAATTTATATAGATTTAACTTCAGCATTTGACAGGGTCATACACAAAACACTGATCGATAAATTAGTACAATTAGATATTGATGTACTCTTGATAAGATGGATAGCTGCATGGCTTACAAATAGGACATGGCAAGTATCATACAGCAAGTCCACAGGTGAAATCCTCGATTACAGTCAGAGTGTCCCACAGGATTCTGTCCTAGGCCCTTACTTGTTTAGATTGTATCTTTCAGACCTAACTTTTTTTGCATCTGAGGTGTTCTGCTGTCTATATCCAGAGGACCTGAAACTGGTAAACTGATTAAACGTGTTACAGATAAGGCTGCCTGCAAAATAACTTGACAAAATTGACTATTTGGGCACAGGAGAATAATATGCTGATAAATACATCAAAAACTAAGCATATGAGATTTGGGAGACATAAATTGAAAGGTGAATATTTAATACAGCACACAGTGATTGAAACAGTAGACTCATTTAAGGACTAAGTTATATGGGTAGATTCAGCTATGAGTTTTTCTAATCATATCAACCAATTAGTTAATGATTGTTATAGAACTATAAGCTCTATAAAATTATTTATAAAGTCTAGGAAATCAAAAAAATGATGAAGTCATTGTTTGTTAGTTACATTAGACCCAAACTTGAGTATGGAATAACAGTATGAAAACCCTATAAGAAAGCATTTATTTATTTATTTATTTTTATTTTACATTTGTTAACCGGGATTAGTCCGACTGGACACGGTCCATTTACAGCGGAGGCCTGGGGAGAAAAGCTCCACAAATGAAGTAGACAAATACATAATACAGTTTTACAATAAACAAATACGTAAGACAGTTTTGCAGAAAAACATTAAAGTAACATAGCTATATAAAAAAATAGTTCTTCAGCATAATGAGATGCCAGACATCAAAAAGACAGACACTAAAAGGAATCAAGACTGAGGTTTTATGCTTACTACCTGTGGCTGCCAAGTAGGTAGGAGTGGTAAGAGAGCCAGGAGAGTAAGGGAGAAACAGGGATATTTAAGTAATACAAGGGCATATCCAATTCTTAGTGAGGTGTGTTTCAAGTAAGTTTTTAAACTGTTCAGTGTTTGTAGTAGACGTAATGGAGGAGGGAAGATTGTTCCAGGTTTTAGCAGTGGTGTGAGAGAAAAGGGCTTTCCCAGCAGTGTTATTAGCTGAAGAGATAGTGAGAAGAGCTTTGTTGGCCGAGCATAGGGGATGATTGGTAGAGTAATAGGAGAGTAGTTGATTTAGTGCAGGAGTTTTATTGGGGTATTTCAGGATATTGAAAGCAATGACAAGTTGATGGTAGCTGAGTAATTGTGGGAGTTCTAACCATTGCAAGTCTTTTAGTGCCTGACAGTGATGTGTTCTAAAAGTGGAATTATTTGCAAACTTTGCAATTTTATTGTAGCATGACTCAAGTTTATCAAAGACAGTTTTTCTAGTGTGTGTCAGAACTGGAGCTGCATACATAAGGGTAGATAGTAGGTGAGTTTGGGCAAGAGAAATCCGTGCCTTATCAGTAAGGACTTTTTTATGCTTATAGAGAGTTCCCATTTTTTTTGTTTACCTTTTTAATGGTTTGAGCTACATGTACTTCAAAGAAGAGATTTTTGTCTATTTCTACACCGAGAAGTTTAGTATGGGAAGTTGGAGAGATGACAGTGCCATTTTTAGAATTAATGGAGAAGGAGAGGGGGAGGGTTTACATTTATTAGGGGTGAACAGGAGCAGTTTAGTCTTATTGGGGTTTAGTATTAGTTGGATGTTGGTTATCCAACTTTCAACAGAGGTAAAGGATTCTTGGGTGAGTTTTTGTAAGGTGGTAAGAGATGAGGCTGAGCAGATAAGTGTTGAGTCATCTGCGTACTGTATAAGTGAGGCATGCAGGGTGGAAGTGTGCAGATTGTTTGTAAAAATAGAGAAAAGAAGTGGGCCCAAGATTGAGCCCTGTGTTACACCTATGGAAGTAGAGAGTAGGGGAGATAGCTTACCTTGCCATTGGACAGATTGTTGTCTATTTGACAAGTAGTTTTTGAACCAGGAGATAGTAGGGTGCAAAGGAGAGGGAGGCCAGAGATTCTAGTGGCATTGGGTGTGAGACCATATCAAAAGCTTTGGACAGGTATAAAAAGGATGCAGATACATAATTATTCTCATTTCGGTATTGGTTCACCAGATTAGTAAAGGAGAGGAAAGCAGTGGTAGTGCTATGGTGTGGGTGAAAGCCATGTTGAGTGGGAGAGAGAAGGTTATTTGTGGTCAGGAATTGCATTACTTGGGAGTGTATGCACTTCTCAAGTAGTTTAGATAAGAGGGACAGGATGGCTATAGGGTGACAGCTAGAGAAGTCATAGGAATTGCCGCCTTTGTGGAGGGGAATGACATAAGAGATTTTCCAGAGTAGTGGGACATGTGCTTCCTGGATAGATCGGTTAATCAAGATTGAAACAGGGTAGGATATGGAATCTACTGCCATTTTTAGGAAGCTGGCGGGTAGATTATCAGTTGCTAGGGTTGTAGGTTTAAGTCCTAGGAATAGTTTTTTTGATTGTGGAGGTGGGGACTGGTGAGAGAATAAGAGAGGGCAGGTTATTTGGACTATTGGTAGTGGTGGTTGAGGGGTTGTTTCTTTGTAATTGTGTGGATAAGGACTGGATACAGTCTATAAAGTGATGATTGAATTGGGAGGCAATGTCATTATTATTACTGGTGGAGGTGGAAGTGGGAGTTGTTGTTTTGCCTGGTTTTAGTAGGGAGTTTATGGCTTGCCAAAATTTTGGAGGGGTCTTTTGTGTATTTGTTTTGCTTACCTAGGAAGTAATTTTGCTTGTCAAGAATTGTTTGCATTTTGGCCTGATTCTTGAGTTGTTGGTAAGTTTGCCTGGTTTGGATAGAGTTTTCCTTTTTCCATTGTTTCCAGGCTTTGTCCCTAGACTTTAGCAGGGCTCTAGTATCCCTAGTCAGCCATGGCACATAGTTTGCTTTAGCTCTAATCTTTCTGATGGGAGCAACAGTGTTGAGAACACTGGTAACTGTACTGTTAAAGTAATCTACTGTCTGATCAAGTCTTGGAGTTAGTAATGGTTGCTAGTCACATTTTTTAGTATAGTGCTTAGTTCCTGTGTTTTTAGTTTGCGGGTGTCTCTGACTTATTTATATACTATGGGTTTGGGGTTGTTGCTATGTTTCCTCAGGAGGAAGGCAGGGTGGTGGTCACTAACGCCATCTGGTAGACAACCTGCTTTATAATTTTGTATGGGGTAATTCACTAGTGTCCAGTCAAGAATAGATTGTTTGTGGGATTTTTTTTGTCTATTCTTTATGTTCTCTAATAAGTTGAGAAAAAAACGAATAAATTGATGTGGTTGGTAGGTTTTTTTGCATTACAGGCTAACCAGTCAGTATTTAGGTCACCTAGCAAAATGATTTCTGGAGATTAGCCCTAGCCCACTGAAGGGTTTCCTCAATTGTGGGGGCATTATTTTCTGGAGGGATGTAGCTACAAAGAATGTTAATGTTTTTTGTATTGTTTATAGCCAGTACTGAACCTAGGATTTCGGCGTTATGAAGTTTTGGTAGGGAGGTTTGTAAAGGTAGGAGGTTGAGTGCATTTTTAAAAATAATTGCAACTCCACCTCCCTTCCTCCCTGTTCTATCTAATCTTAGGATGTTATATCCGGGAGGGAGAATCTCTTCATTTTGGATACTGGTTTTCAACCAGGTTTCAGTTATGGCCAGCAAGTCTGGGGAGTATTGGGTTATGAACGCATGAAAATCAGGGAGTTTATTGGAGATACTCCTGGTATTTATGTTAATAATTAGTAGGTCAGATTTCTGCCTGTTAGGAAGTATGGTGTGGGATGGTCCTGGGTTTGGATGTATGTCCCCTGAAGTAAGTAGCCTTTTGCTATGAGTTATGATTTGTTTGATTATGTGTGCTATTTCATTGTGGGATTTACATGGTATTTTTCTAGTATAATTTCCTGTTTGGCATGTCTTATATGTGTATAGTATGGAATTGTCTTTAAATAGTGTGGAACAGATGTGGAAGTGTATGTTAGACTGCAATTTTGAAGTAGTATCTGTTGTGTGGTAGGAAGTGTTGTGGATTAATATATTGGTATGAATTGATGTGAGGAAGGTGAGGGAAGCAAGAGCTGTTAAGAGTGAGGGGAATGTGATTTGCATTGTATGTTGGAGTTATACTAGGTTGTTTGTGGCCTCAGGTGTAAGAAATAGGAGTAGGTGAGGGGGTGTGCCCATTTAATGCTGTCTGTACTAATGCTGTGTACTAATTTGGTATGGAGTTAGTTAGGGGATGTGATGGGGCAGTTAGTAGCAAGAAACTGATAGATATGATAGGTAGGGTTTGGATCAGGTGGCTGATTGGTATAAGGTTATCAGGTGACCTACTGTTTACAATATGTGTAGGTGTGGTGGGGGTGGGTGAAAATTGGGGGTAGGGTAGGGGAGCGGAGTGAGCCGAGCGGAGCAGGGCGAACGGAGCGGGCTACACCAGACCTCGAGATTACAGAGACAATCTGTATTTGCTGTTCAGGACAGATCAGATATACAACACAAATTGGGTAAGTGTGCAAATAAAGGTTTCCTTACACTATCCTTGAATATTAGTCTGTACTTAGTTGTGACTACTAATCTACTAATTACATGGGTAAGGAGAAGGCCTAATAGAGTGCTGCCAGTGCTGCTAATTCCCAAGTGGGACAGTACCTTAGTTTCAGTTAAATTAAGCAGAAAAATATTAAAAGTAACAACCTTGTTTCCTTTTTTAACAAATATTAGAAGACTGCTGGTGGTTTCAGTATGTTTTAAGGAGCGGTTGTGAAGCAATGCGAGCCTTTCCATGGGGTCGGGCAGAGCAGGGTGACAGAGAAATTAGTGTTGATGTCCATGTTGAAACATGCTGGCTATGCCCTTGCAACTCCCACTCTAATATCACCCACCCCATCCAACCACTACCTTTCTTTCCACTCCACTAACTACCTTGATTATAGCAAGCTTAGATGCTCATAAGCCTAGTACTTATTATACAGCAGGAACTTCTTATTGTAACATTTGTTAATGTCTGTTATGTACTTCACAGATAAAGATTCTAGTTGTCTACTGATGTACTATGTTCTTCATCTGTAAATATGTTGTAAGTAATTGCTATGTTAAATTGTTAATCGCTATGTAATCCAATGTAACTACTGTCTGTTTATTTTAACTGTGGAGCTTTTCTCCCTGGGCCTCCACTGAAAATGGACCTACGTCCAGTCAGACACAACCGGTCAACAAATGTAAATAAATAAATGTTTCCTTTTTTAAAAATTATTAGAAGACTGCTGGTGGTTTCAGTATGTTTTAAGGAGCAGCCGTGAAGCAATGTGAGCCTTTCTGTGGGGTCGGACAGAGCAGGGTGACAGAGAAATTAGTGTTGATTTCCACTGCTGCCGGGATTCGCGAGCACTAGCAGAATGTGAAATGAAAAAGCATGCATGAATAAACTGGAACAAGTACAGTGGAAATATACCAAGGGCATTCATGGATGTGAAAATTTAATTTATTATGAAAGACTAAAATATCTGAACTTGTACAGTGTCTCTTACACATATCTAAGGGGCGATCCTATTCAGGTACATAGGGCATTTAGGGACAACTACCTCTGAGAATGTTTGGGGTTATTAACAAGTATGAAATAATCGCTAGACAATCTATGTAGAAGAATCAATAGGAATGAGAAGTGTTACTAACTGGTTTTCTGGCAGAGCAGCTGATGCATGGAGCAGACTACCAAATTACATTAAAGCAAGTACTAGTTTAGATATTTTTAAGAACAGCCTGGACACTTATTACTGGAACAAGTGTTTTGGTATATTGGCAAGCTAGAAGGACATTAATGCCCATGCTTGAAATATTTGTATGTTTGTATGTATTTATGTACTGTTTGTCACTATCGTGAGTTGTGGCTGAAAAGAATTGATACCTCTGTTAATTCAGCTTACCTGGGCAGAAAACAAAAGAAAAAATGTTTTTATTGGACTCCTCTTTTCTGTTCTCATTTTTATGCTGTACAGATGGGAACTTATTTCTGTCTTTTTACAGGGTGTACACCATGTCATACTTAGAGGGACATGTTTGTTGTCTTATGCATTGCATACCTCCAACAGGTAAGAGCTAATTGGCAGTACCACCCACTGTCTCTTTTCTTGTGGTCATAACTTTGCTTTGCACCCTGTCACTCTGTTTTTCTATTAACTGCTGCATTAAGTCATGACATCATGTTCATACAACAGTTAGTTCAGGGCAGTCTGGTTTTGTGATAGACATGGCAAGATATTATGGTAACATTATGATGTTAGCAGATTATTTTCCATGAAAAAATTACATCCCTAATAAGACACAATAAAGGAAATAATGAAGCAACATACATATTAAATGATTAATTATCTAGTTAAATGAAGTCCATGGTAAAATCTTATACTCACACACAATATAAATATATAAATATAAACATGAACATAGAAACACAAATACTGATTACCTGCGGACATTCCTCATATGACATACATTCTGATTCCTTCACCTTCTCACGCACATGACTGCCTGCTATACCTTTCAAGAAGGCAAAATTTGGTGTCAACTATCTGTCACATACTAAATCACCTAGAACATGTAAAGTGAACAATCTCTTTTACCTTGTATCTGTGCCCTCTATTTCCACTCCACAAGCCAAATACAAAATGCATGCATACATACTGAATACCTGTTATGTTCTCTATAATACTGTTTTTTTGTGAATACAATGCAATCTTTTACTGGTCAGAGTGACTGGCATGTTTTGCAAACTGAAGTTCTTGGTGTTTAGTGTCAGTGTTGAGCCAATTAGTTCTGCTATGTCAGCAGCTGACCCAAGTCCAAATTGTTAGGGAACAGAGACACACACGCATATGTAACCTGAGAAGCAAAGCACGTACCCTATTTCTGATTTGAACCCAAATAACCTTAACAATGTTTTGTTGTGTTTCTGTCACTGACATACTAATTTTGACATCAAAGTCAAACTGTGTTACAGAGATGGTACACTTGAATTCTTAGTGTTTCCATGTGCATGGCGTATAACAATCAGAGAAGGAATGAAAGAAAATGAGAGAAACAGAGACAGAAATGTGTCAAATTGTCCTCAGATGAGAGTCATTCTTGGGTCAGTGTGCCATGAGCACATTACCCAAGGAGTCAGCATGACATTTATGGTGGGAAATACATGGAGTACATTACTTACTGCCTTGCTACACAGACATTTGCATTCCCCCAGTATCTGCAGCATCTGGTTGTCAGGTGTTAGTCC